>NC_142787.1:17673447-17834697 GCF_988280905.1 Pimephales promelas
CTAGCTAGTACTTTTAAGACTAAGACATTTGTACTGATACAGTGAGATCTGAATGGGTTTCCTAATGGCACCTTTCCTTTGTCTTTTCCCAGTCCTCTGTTTTGGGTTCTGGTTTTGGGGAGCTGGGTGGTCCAAAACTCGGGCAGACGGCCGGGCAGCAAATACTGGAACAGCTGAAGGGGCCTGGTCTTGGGCAGCTTACCTCCCCACCCTCCAGCACAGGGACCAACTGCACCCCTGTAGGGGGGCTGGTGGGGACTGGGATTTCGGTGCCCTCCTCTTCTTGGGACATAAAACCTCCTGGAACACAGAGCTCTGCTTCACTCTCGTCCCAATTCAGTCGTGAGTTTTATAATTCCCGGAAACACAAACTTGGTTGTACTTGCAAACACGTAGCTATGCATTAACACTATTAACCTATTCATTCCAAATCTGACTTTTTACTTATTTATAAGTGTGAACGGGCATTTTCTGTATTGTTTGCCCTGTAGGGGAGTTTCAGATGCAGCCAGAGCCATCTTTGGTGCTAAGCCAACTTGCCCAGCGACAGCAGGGCTCCCTGACCCACACGGGGCCTCTAGCCAGGCAGCCCAGCCCTCCCCCACTGAGTGCTCCTTCGCCTGCCTCGGGAACACTGGAAGCCTTTCCGAAAGCGCCGGAACCATCACAGCACCGTGATGGGCCCTCAATGGCCCCCTCACAGGCTGCCGAGTCTCAGGGGAGCAGTACACAGCAGCGGCAGATAAAAACCCAAAAGCGACGGATACCTCCCACTTCCAAGGTGACTGAGATTTAAAATACACTGAGGAATGCTTTGTAAGATCTCTTGGTGAGTTCTCTGTTGCCCGGTACAGTTTGTAGATGAACATGCATAAAATGGCCGTCACAACTTATTTTGCTTATATAAGCTGGCCTTATTTCTGGGTTCAGTGGGATTTTCAGCCAAAAAGAGTAGAGGGTTGGGCTTGATTTTATCCATCTGGAATTTATTAAATCGTAAAAACTGGGTGTTACCAGAATGGAGGGGGGAGCAAGTTATGAAGAAGAAAATACACAAATGAATTGCTGGAGCATGGTTTAGGAAATTAAATAGTCCATATTGTTTCTTAATTTTTCTTTTGCATATGTGTTTACTCCTCTAAACGGCACATTCTGTAGTCTGTAAGATTTTTTTTTTTTTTTTTTTTGAAAAGTCAAAAATTGCTTTTTTATTTATTTGATTAGGAATACAGTAAAAGCAGTAATATTGTGAAATTACAATTTGAAGAGTTCCATTTGAAATTTTCTTCTAGAATGATAATTTTTTATCAAGCTTTTATATTTAAGTTCAGTGATTTCACTTAAATGGCAATGAAAATTACCTATTAATTGTTAGTGAAATTACTGAACTTACATATACAAGTTTGATGAATCATCATTAAAGAAGAAAATTTCAAATGGCATTTAGAGGCTTTTGCATCTGAACTCTTCATTTGAAGCAACAGTGTTTTTATTTTATTTTAAAATGTAATTTAATGCTGATTCTAAAATGCTGATTTGGTGATCAAGAAACAGTTTTTAGTATTATTGTTGAAAAAAGTGGAAAATGAACCGTTACAAAGCTTTTTTTGTTGATGTTTTGTCAGTATATGCTTTGTGATTTACATGTGTTTGTACACATCCAGATTCCTGCATCAGCGGTAGAGATGCCCGGGTCAGCAGATGTGTCTGGTCTAAATGTGCAGTTTGGTGCCCTGGACTTTGGTTCAGAATCTGCCCTGCCAGACTTCGGCCAGTCAGAGAACTGCAACAGTGAACCCATAAGGGAGGCTGCAGTGGTTCCTCAGTCACAGAGCAGCCTTTACTCTAAACCAATCAGGTCAGTCAGTGGGAGAAATGGACATAATGAAGACAAAATGGTCTCGCTGTTGTCTAAATTGAGTTTAAGTGCCTTTTCTTTTTCTTTGAGCAGTGGACTAAATGTATTGCTGATTTTCCTAAATCTCTCAACGCATGACTTTCAAACCAGTGTGCTGTCTTTTAGCTTTAAAACTCTCCATTCTGCATGCTAATATGTTTCCCATGATCTCCCCTGCAGTGAATCTCTGACCAGTCCGGTCCCTTTGCTGCTGCCTCTGGCCTCTTCTGACAGCATCTACCCCTCTCCCTCAGTACCTCTCCCCAGCCTCGCTCCCTCCCACACCACCCCCAGCTCGGTGACAGCCCCCTCGTCCTCCTTATCTTCCTCTTCCTCCTCCGCTGCATCATCGGCGGGTAACAGCTTTGACTGCGGTGTGGCCCCTCACTCAAGACTGAGCTTTTCTCAGAGCAAGGAGCTTTCTGGACCTGTGACGGTAGGTGCACACATAGAAACCTTAGTTTCCACAGCTATTCTCAGTTAAAGGGCTACGTCAACCAAAAATGAAAATTGCCATCATTTACATTACCGACTAAAACTTTGGGTTCAGTAAGATTTTCTTTCCTTTTTTTTTTTTTTAAATAATAATACTTTTATTCAGCAAATATGCATGGACATTTATAAGAAGAAAATCATAAAATGTTTTCAACATTGATAGTAAGAAATGTTTCTTGCACCAAATCAGCATATTAGAATGATTTCTTAAATTTTTCAGCATGATTACTCCAGTCTTAGACTGGAGTAATCATGCTGAAAAATTTAGCTTTGCCATCACTGGTTTAAAATACATTTTAGAATGTATTAAAACGGTTATTTCACATTTTACTGTTTATGCTGCATTTTTGATTGAATAAAAAGAGAAGATACTTCTTTCAAAAACATAAAAAAAATCTTTGTGACCCCAAACTTTTGAACGGTTGTGCACATGCTCTCATGTTGCACCATGGATGCACTATTTCTTTAGTGCACCGTACATCAAGGAGATTATGCTGCTAGTGCTAATATTGATTTGATTCAGTATTCTTTGTTTGCATCTCTGACAGAACGGTTTCAATGGTGCGAGGACCTCTGCTGCTTTAGACAGTAAGTCACACTCATCAGTTTTACCCTTCTTTCTGTGTTATGCATTAAAGATTTAACTTTGCTTTAACTACTTTATGTTTTGTAATATGACATTTTATGCCTTCTCCATCAGCCACATCGAGTTCCTCCACTCCAAAACAAGAGTCTCCTTCTCTGGTCAGCAGCACAAGTGTTGCCCCCTCCGCCCCATCCTCACTGTTGCCCCCTTCCGTTACACCACACAGCTCTGTTCTGCCCAGCCTGGCATCTGAGCTGTCCTCTGCCAGCTTACCTCCCCTCAGCAGGTGAGCGAGATGTTTAGTTTCACCTTTTTTTTTGTATTACCCATTTATTTGCATTTGATTTCATGTTTTGATAGATGTTATGTGGGCTACATATATCTGTGACACTGCCTGTTTTTCCTGTAGTCATGTGAGCAGTGGCCATCCCTCTGTGTCGGCACTTTGCACCACATCTTCACTTACAGTGAGTTCTGTAGGATACACTGACACACACACACTCTTTCCTCACCACCTTCACTGTCTGTAACGACTCCGTGTGCGTGTATGTGTCCTCAGTATACAAGTGTGGACAGCGTGAACTCTCTCGCCCCCTCATCGATGGCATTTTCCTCCCAGCCTGTGTCCGCTCTATCCAGCGGCAGCGTGAACAATGCTACGAGTGGCGGCAACAGTCTGCACGGGTCTGGAATTTTGGGTCATGGCACCAATGGTAGCGCACTTTCCGGTATCAGGGCTGCCCCGCTACTGTCTTCCTCCAGTGGTGAGAGAGCACACACGGCAATTATCACAACACCATGTAGTATCAAGACATCATTTGTGTCATTTAGATGTACTTTTACACTTATAAGTAGGGTTAGAGTGTTGGCATTCTTCTGTCGTTTTAAGTCTTGTATCTTAAGTTATTTATAAGCTTTCCCAATTAAATAAAATAGTACAATGAAGTAGTAATGGCACTTTTAATTGGGATTTGAAAAAAATCAAAAATACGGTAATATAACAGTGAAATATTACAATTTAAAATAACTGTTTTCTATTTAAAATAGTTTAAAATGTGAATTACTCCAGTGTCACATTTGGTGATTAAGAATCATTTCTTCCTATTAGCAATGTTGAAAACAGTTGCTTAATATTTTTGTGAAATCTGTGATAAATCAGGAATGGCCAACTTATGGACAATTCTGTAATAATTCTGTAAACATGTTCCAAGCATGGATAAACAAGAAAAGGTGTTTATAATTTTCATATTTGCTTTAAATCTAATTGGGCTTGCTGCGTTTGTCAGTGTTACGTTACTGGTTACCGACACTGTCTTTTTAGATATTTTATACAAATAAAATTTAGTTCAGTTGGACAATGGACACTACAATGATAAACTGAAAGAGTCTGTTCTGCTCCATACTGCTAATGTGCTGTGACTGCAGCTAGTGGAGTCAGAATCAAATTACTTATCACACGAAGAGAGTAAGGAGTGATGACCGACAGGACAGATGATTTGTTGTGCTAAAGATGTTAAATATCTCAGTACCACGACACAGAATACGCATGATCAGGAGATTAAAAGTGAAAGAGCTCACATTTAAAAGCGATTTCAATAATTCGCATATAGATCCTTTGGAAATGAAAGGCCTATACACAGAGTATACGTGATCAAAAGCAAAAAGCCCCCTAGTGTTATCAGTAATACTGGTTATGTCGCAAATTTATATAACCGTGAGCAAATTTCCTCACTGTAACAACATCCCTAAATCTTATCAGCAACTCCAAAAACCCATTTTTAGTTCAATCTTCATTCTCCAACAACTCTACCTTGTCTCTGTGCAGGTAAAGCTCCTCCTAATCTCTCTCAGGGGGTTCCTCCGCTGCTGCCTAACCAGTACATCATGGGACCCGGAGGTCTGTTGCCTGCCTACCCGGTAAGAACTCTCATCCTCTTAAAACAAAACAGATCAGATTTCACCCCTCTGCAAAGTATTGTAGTGTATGTGGGATTTCAGGATTTGTGTGTGTGTGTTTTGGGTTGAGTGATTCAGTGTTGTTGCTTTTATGGACTATTGTAAAATGGTGTGTTATCGTGTGCATGACTTGTAAAGAGTTTGTGATCCATATTTCATTATGTGACTCGGTACAAGCTCTGAGCCTGTGAATAATGAATACTGAATATTGATTTCAGTAACATCTATTGTGTGCAAGGTGCTGAAAGTTGTTGTTTGTTGTGTAGCAGATTTATGGCTATGAAGACCTCCACATGCTCCAATCCAGACTACCAATGGTGAGTCTGAGACACACTTCCAAAGAGCCTCAAGATGACTGTTTACTTTGAGATGGTTGATTACTTTAATGACTTTAATGATCATTTTACTGGTTGTTTTGTCTTATTTTAGATAAACTGAAACAACTAAAAACAAGATATTTCTTATTATTTGGTTATTGTTATAATGAATAAATGTCTTTTTAGTCTTTAATCTGGGTAATATGTTGTTGTGGACAATAAAGGGACATTGAGATCAAAATGGTGGAGATCCACTTCTGAGCTTTACATTTTCCTTTTAAAAATGTCTATTTTCTTGACTATTGGTTGACTGGCATTCAACGACATGAGTGTAGAATGGTGATTCTATGTGTTTGTGTATGATAGTAGACAAAAACAACTGCTGATATTCACTCATTGACATGATAGAAATATTTTGGGAAGCATCAGAAGAGCCAACATCTGTTAATGTGTCAAGCATGTGTGGTTATCAGCTCAAAAAGCCCAAAGACAAATGGACCTGACCCAGACTTATTGGAGTTATTACATAATTTGGGGTATATTTGCGAAAACATGATCATTGTGCATAGTGTATTCCAGTCCATTTAAAATGACCATCTAAATAAGGTATTAAATCATTTAAAAATGATTGAAATCCAGTGAAGAAATTAGGTGAAATATATTTATGTAATTATTGTCATAATAATAATTAATTCTTATTATATAATAAAACAACTAATTATATTACTGTAATATTGAAGCATTAATGGAAATATTTAAATATTCCTTAAAATAAAATAAAATCTGCCCTGTGCAGTATTTGTTCACATGGCCTTAAAATCACGTAGACCTAATTTTTCAAGTTCATTGTTAATAAATCTGTGCGTGTATAATACATTTTAAGATGTAAATAACTGACAAAATGCCCTAGTCTAGACAAATGTTCATTCTGCAATCTCTGCGTTTTGTGATCCCTGTAGGATTATTATGGAATCACATTCCCAGGGCCGACTGCTACGCTATCTGGCAGAGATGGAAGCCTCGCCAACAACCCTTACTCAGGTACTGCATATATGCTATATTCAGTTGCTTTTTTATCAGTCTAGAAGCTTTGATTCATGACATCTGTGTGGATTAAAGTAGAAAATAAAAAGTATCTGGTATTTTTTTTTTCTCCACTCAGGTGACATCACAAAGTTTGGCCGAGGTGAATCCGCCTCACCAGCACCCTCTGCCAGCCTGTCTGCTGCTCACGGCCCACAGACGGCACAGCCTCCGCAGGCTCAGAGCCAAGGACAGAACCAGCCCCAGCCGCAGGGCCACCACAACACCCAACAGACCTTTCTAAACCCAGCCCTCCCCCCTGGATACAGCTATACAGGCCTTCCCTACTACCCCGGGGTGCCTGGCGTGCCCAGCGCATTCCAGTATGGCCCCACCATGTTCGTGCCCCCTAACTCGGCCAAGCAGCATGGGATGGGTCTGAGCAACCCCACCACGCCATTCCAGCAGCCCAGCGGCTACGGCCAGCACGCCTTCAGCTCAGGTTTGTGCAGATTAGACGCATGCACACATTCTCATGCATACTCTGTGCTGCTGTTGAGTGTTAAAGTATAGTTTTGTTCTATTTCAAGGGTATGATGACCTGACGCAAGGCCCAGCAGGAACCGAGTACAGCAAAGGCTATAGTAACTCGTCTCAAACACAGGCCAAATCTGCTGCCTCTGGCCCAGGGAAAGGTACAAACTCACAATTTCAGTTTTTATCTATTAATTGACCCTGTCCACTAAATTCAAATAATTGATGCATCAATTTGTGTCCCAGTTGTCTCTGTGACATCTAGCAATTCTGGGGTGCCAGACATCAGTGGAACTGTTTACAATAAAACACAGGTGCTTTAATTAATTTACGCTTTACACAAACACATATACACTACCGTTCAAAAGTTTGCGGTTGGTAAGATGTTTTTGAAAGAAGTCTCTTCTGCTCACCAGGCTACAAGTATTTGATCAGAAATACTGTTCTATTGCAATGTATTTTAAAATGTAATTTGCGTCACATTGATCCTTCAGTTGAAAAGAACAGCATTCTAAAATATAAATATCTTTGAAAATTATAAATGTTTTTATAGTCACTTTTGATCAGTGTAATGCTTCCTTGCTGTTTTTTTTTAAAAAAAAACTGACCCTAGACATTTCTATATAAATGTATTTATATAAAGAGAGAAATATTAGTTATATAATGTGTGTGTGTGTGTGTCCGTGTACTTTTTTACTGCAGCCGTTTGATAAGCAGGGTTTCCATGCTGGCACACCTCCTCCTTTCAACCTCCCCTCGGCTCTGGGCGGCACGGGACCTTTGACCCCTGGGGCTGCCCCTGGTTATCCTGCTCCATTCCTTCACATTCTGCCGGCACACCAGCAGCCCCACTCACAGCTGCTCCATCATCACCTCACCCAGGACGGACAGGTCAGTCCCGGTCTATTCACACAAAGTCTCGAAACAAAACCCTTATACGGAGTCTGAGATATTATTGAAATCTACATCAACCAAAAAGGACAAAAATGAATAAATGTATTTTATACTTTTACTGTAATTTCTGTCACAGAGAACATGGCTATACCGTCTTCAAGTATTAAGATGTTATAGATGTAAGTAAAAAAGTTGTCAACGTGGTAACCTTTCCCCCTTGTAAGCTCATCTGTCTGGTGTGTCTGTTTACACAGGGTGGGCCAAACCAGAGAAGCCAGTCTAGCGTCATGCAGCAGAAGACCCAGGTCAACAAGTCCAACTATGGCAGCTCTCCCTACTGGGGCAACTGAGCACAGTCCAGGTGCCGTCCCGCACCCAACGACACGCCGATCAGAGCAGAGGGACGCCCGTACACTACCATCATCCTCATCCTCCTCCTACATTCTCATTTCCCCTTTTCAGAGTTTTGGCTGTTGTATGTAAAGTATATTTATGTATGTATTTATACAGTATATATGTATTGGTAGAATATAAAATGTGGTTTTTCTGCATTTTGTTTTTGAAGGAAATTTTTTTTTTTCATTGCTAACTGGCTAAGAGGATATGATGACAGAAGTGATGAGAGCATAACAGAAGAGTTAATATACTTGAAGCAGAGCAGGCATCATGATTCAAACATGGGAGTTTTTATTTGTATACATACCCCTGATAATGTATGTACATTACTGCTAAGCTTGATCACTTGATGGTGAAGCCTTTTTTTAACTTTTGTATTTTGCTCCTCTCCCACCCCCCCTTCACCTGTGAACTTTTTTTCTATCGAGGGGGATTTTTAATTTCAGTTCTTAATTTTGGTCCCTCTGCCCTTCATTTGTGAAATCCCTCCCACCCACCAAATTGGCTAAATGGTAGCATTTTAGACCAGATTTCATTTTAACATTGGTTTTACCCTTGTTGTCAAAATAAAACTGTCCAGTTTACTCGTTTCATTCTGATTTTGCACACACGAGCAGTAATAAGAATATAACTTATTCAACATATGAAACTGATAGACTTGCATTGCTATGACATGGGTAAAAATGCACTTTTAAAACTTGTAATTTGAGGTTAATTTAACATTAATTCATAATGGGGCTTTGTGATTATGTAAGAATTAGGCCTTAGTTCAATTAGGACATTAAGTAGCTTTTATAAATGTGCCTTAAAAAAATTTTCAGAAGAAATTGATGAATAAAGGCGTAAGGACTAAACATATTCAGATATATCGAAATCGTCTTCCATTGCGATTTCTCTTATATCTAAATATGTTTAGTGAAAGGTAAAACTTCTGAAATCTCCCTGTTAACAACGCGTGAGATCACTTCCGGCGTAACTTTGGAGACGGTTCAGTTGGACATTTGATTCAGATCAGTTCGACGGCAGTTAACAAGAGGTAAAAACGATAAAAATACTGTTCGTTTTCTCACACAAACCGCTCGTTTCGTGTCTTAGGCCATCAATGTGTACTTACATTTATGAGTCATTAAATCATGTTTAATTTTGACTTCTCTGTGCATGTTCTTTGAGGTGGACCCCCTAAACCTGCATTGTATGACTGACAGACAACACTGGTTTGACCGAAAAATGTCAAAATTGAAAATACTGTGGAAACAAAGACACCTACATCTTGGATGCCCTTGAGGTAAGCTAAAACATCAAAAATTTATTTCAAAGTGAACTACCCCTTTAACATTGCCGACTCATTTGTATAATTATAAATTAATCTCATACAAAATTGTCATTGCAAAGTAAATACATTTTAATGTACAAGCTCTATAGTGTCTCTTTAAAATGTACAATTTAGAATAAGTTCACCCAAAAGTTAAAATTGTCACTTTCCTAATCCTTAAGTTGACAATATCCATTGCCTTCCATAGTAGGGAAAAAAATACCATGCAAGTCATTGGCTAGAGTCAACTGTTGGGTTACAAACCGGTCAAAATATCAACAGAATACAGTTTTGAAACATAAGGGCGAGTAAGTAACAGAATTTTCACTTTTTGATGACTGATCCCTTTAACGTACAATTTAATTTAACATTACCCAAGAATAACTGCTAGAAAAAGTAATTAAAGTTAATTGTCATTAGCCAATACTTAACTACTGTACAAACTTGACTCCTTTGTAAAGTTGTTTATTTGTTAATGCCATGTCCTCTTCTAACATGGCAGGAACAGCTGAACTGTTACAGAATCACATTAATTTATTGAAATGCCATTCATTTGTGCATAACGAATCATTAGATGGAATACTTGCTAATACGAGCTAGGTTGACACCACAGTTCATTTTTCCATCTCTGTAAATAAATTTCAGTACGTGTAACTAAAAATATGCTTTACAACAAACAGTTCCAAATCAGATTAATGAATAATCAAACTAGCACACTTCAAGAAAAACCTTTTCATCAATTAAAGCATGTGACATTTAAAAGTGAAACTTAGATGGCAAGCTTTGAAATCTTTTCACTGATGCCAAAGGGCCGTCATTTTATTACAACAAGGCACATAAATGAACGGTTTCAGAAAGGTGCTTTGAAAATGACAGGAAATAAAAGCAGTTTGTATATATAAAAAAACATCACTCTTCTTACGCGCAGCTCTCAAACATCTTATTCTTGAGTCCAACATTCATAAATGAAACAAAAATAACTGTACAATACTGAAAAAGTCCAGTCAGAAGGAACACGCTCATTCATCCTCCTCGGCCTTCTTTTTCTTTTTTTTCTTTTTCTTCTCCACCTGTGTCACATCAGCCTCCTCCGTCACCTCAGGCTCCGCCTCCACGACGTCAATTGTCCTCTTCTTTTTCTTAGAAGGCGTGGCCTCACCACCGTTTGTTGTGACCTCTTCCTCCACCTGTGGCGTCTCAGCTGCCAGCTTCTTTTTCTTTTTCTTCTTTTCTTCTGGTTTCTCCTGAAGAACAAAAGGAAGCCATTAACACCACATTTGAAACAGACTTCAGATTATCAAGCTCAGAGATGATCATGTCCTGCTCACTTCAGTGATCAAACCCACAGAGTTGGGCCTGTCAATGGTTCGGAGGAGATTTGCTTTAGCATGACAAGATATGAGACCGGTCCATGAGAAGGTCCAGCCACCAGTATAGCCATGCTACATGTCTTTCAATCTTTAGATGCCATGGAACCCAAAATGATCAATACTAAGTTCATCCTCAGTTTCTTTTTTTCCACTATAGTGCTTAAGTACATTTAAACCAATCTTACATGATTGTTATTTAAATCAAATTATGTGAATAATTTGAAATGTTATTTTATACCCCTGTGCTAAATGAGACAGATGAAATCACAAGTACCTCAGCATCGCCATTGGCTTTCTCGTCATCTCCTTCTGCTGTGGAAAGAGCTTCTAGTTTTCTCTTTTCACGCTTCTTTTTCTTCTTTTCCTTCTTCTCGAGCTTGCGCTTGATTTCAGCAGTCACCTCAGTAGCCTGCGGTCGAGAAATAAAATAATCACGTATCTGCATTTGTACAAACCTTGTAGAACCCAAAATTTTAAGTGCTGTGTCAGGCTCATTAAATCAGTAAAGCCTCCATGTAGGAGTCAGGAAAGAAGAATCATCACTCACAGCACTTCAAGAACTATAGTAACAACAATTCATAGTTAGAAACATTCACAATCAGCACTTTAAAAGGCATTATTAGATATGAAAAAGCAGTAAAAAAAAAAAAAAATCTGATTTTAAAATCCTTTCGGCCTTCAAAATACTTTATCGGTCGGGCTCTAAAACACACACATATATATATATTTTAAAGTAGTATTTAAATGATATCAGATAATATTTCAAGCAAAAACGTTCCATTAACTTGGATACATTAGATAGTTATTGGACATGATTGACATTACATAGCTAGCTAAAAAGAAACTTTTAAGTGACTAATAATTTGCCCATGTTGTTCTGGTTTCTGAACACTGCTATGGTTGAGTCGTCACCTCTGCAACAGCTTCTTTCATGACATCCAGGTTCTTCCGTGGGGCTTCACCGGTCTCATAGAAGGCCAGACGTTCTTCTACTTGACCACGAAGCTTGTCACCAAACACACACGTGGGAACCTCTGTGTGAAAAGAACAAAGACATCAAGATAACAAACAAGTGCAACTAAAAATGTGTTTGGCCCAAAGTTCTGCTCAGGATTACAATTTCAACAACCACTGAGGTGGGTTACTGTTGACGAAAAATAAAAGCATCATAGCAAAAGCCAAGCAGAGGGAAAAAAACGAGGAAAGATGGGACCCTCACCAGAAAAACAGTCAATGCGTGATGCAATGGTGCACTTGTTGGCCAGATAACGCGAGATGCGACCCTTGTTCTTGGCAGCGGCACGCCCGATGAATGTCGAATGGAAAATTAGACCGTACTTTGGGGTGTTTCCTCTGGTCTTCAGCGCCCTAATTCACAGGACAGAACAAAATCCATCTACAACGGCAGTCTCAAACGCATCCATTTAGTGATGCACCAAGTTTTAGTCCAGTACCCAAAATGAAAGCTCTCATTTAGCCCCCCAAAAAGTTGATAATTAAACTATGCTGTACAGAATGTTAGGACCAATTAAAACAGTCATAGTGAAGTTAAAAAGGCTAACTAACTTTACATATTGCTATTCTAAGATAAAAACTATTTCGACCCAATATTTTTTTGTTCACCGTTTCGGCCAAATTACTTCAAAATATACTACTATACTAGAAACTCGAGACTAATTCATGTCATGTGTTCAACAGGGCATCTTCAAATGTATCTACCTCTCAAAACCCTCAGCAGCTGCTCAGACTGGGGGGTACGTGAGATCGAGCGGGATCATTTTACAGTGTGTTCAATGACACCCCAAATCACCCGCTCCTGCTACGCCCCGGCCCTGCCATCACTGCAGCTGTGTGAAACCCCAGCAGGGAAGGGGTGCCCAAGTACCTGAACAGGGCCTTCTCAGCCCCCAGAATCTGCACGGTGGAGGCGGGATATTTGGCAAGGTTTGTCAGACTGCCAGCGTGAGAGATGAGACGGGCACCAACCTATTAAAAGAAAAAAGAACGTCAAACATTCATGATCAGGTAAATCTTAAAGAAATTTCCAGGGGACACATTTTTCACTTTAACAATACAATTATATACATTAAGAAATATGCCTTTTCAATGTCCATTGTACAAAATTGTATATTTATTGGCCTAGTTTCACAAACCAGGCTTTAGGCCTTAGTTCAATAAGAACATTTAAGTAGCTTTAATAAACATTACTGGAGTCCATCAAAAACAAAGGCACTGACATTAAGATCTCAGTGCAAGTTGCTTCCAGGTAAAACAGCTCAAACATGCATTTTGGGGAGACAAACAAACACATACCACATCACCAATGAGAGCCGCGAGATTTGGGGCCACCTGGCCCATTTTGGAGCGCAGGTACTCTTGCAGTTCCAGTCTGTAGTTTGTGAGAGAAATCACACGATTGGAGAAGCTCTCAATGTTGATCAGGTCAATAGGAGAGATATCCATACCTTTAGAAAAAAAATAATACACAAACTTAGTACAAATCAAAGGAATGCTTAAACTGGTTGAGCTAAAGTGACTCAAAGGTTCAGTTAATGTGGTATGTTGTCATCACATGGTTTCAGTGGATTGACAGATTATTAGAACATCATAACATCCGAGACACTCGCACCAAACTATATTCATGACATCAGTGAGCTTATCTTACCCATAGAGCTTCGGGACGCGTCAAGGACTGCCTGAGCTTTGGCACTGTCCATTGTGATCTCCTCCATAGCTTCCAACATCTCCTCATTCAGTTCCTTCCTGTTCCCGATCAGCTTGGCCATCTTACAGTATGTACTGTTATCGCTCACTATCTTTATTAGCTCTGGGAAGTGGTAACCGTACCATTCACTGCACAGATAGGAGAAATAATTAAGAACTGTGTCAAAGGGCTGCACCATTTGGAAAAATAAATGGCAATTTCTCTTATTACTAGGACTACATTTAAAAAAAAAAAAATTTACAACATAGTTAAAACCTCCAGATTTTATTAATACTGCATTTATTGAGATATTACCAAAAATATAAACAAAAGTTTCATTTTACTGAACAAAAACACCATGAAAGAAATAAACTAAGGCAATATTAAAAAGAATGGCCTTCATTTTCAGGGGTTAAATTAAGCTTTACTTTGATTGGTTGTAACTAAGCCATAATGACAATTTCTTTATTTTGATTAATCGTGAGCCCATATATTACAAAATCTAAGCTCCAAATAACAAGCAAAGCCACTTAAAGTCTGTCTCCCCCTCAGGTTGTGTTCGCTCCAGTTCGAGGGAGCAAACACCCCAGAGGAAGGACTTTACTGTGCCTCCACTTTCTGTACAGCCAGTGCACTAGGGGGCGCTGTCTGTGGTAAGCATTAGGAGGTGATTGGATAAGATCCAACAACAGGAAAGTCCCACAAAAAAAAAAAATCTTACCGCACACGCATGGAGAACGTGTTGATGTCCTTGTCCAGCTGGTCCAGGAGTGCGATCGACTGGATGATCATGTTGTCCGCCCTATTGACGTTGAACTTGACTTTAGCTCTGGAATAGCTGTGACCCAAACCCAATTGAGCTTTGGACGCAGCCACAGCAGTGAGTCCCTTTACCAGGGAATGGAAGTGCAGACGCACACCTGTCAATTACAAACAGATGCATTGTATTAAGAACAGTTAACACTGTTGGTCTCTTTAAAACACTTTTTTCGCCTGTCTGTTCAGCTTTTCAGTATAAAGCATCAGAAATCAGGTTATCTAGGTACATCATTACAGCAGGCGGTTCAAAACTGTTTGGATATGCGATTTGCATAAGGATTTAAACCAGGGGTTTTCAACCTGAGGTCCAGGGACCCCCAAGGGATCTTTTTTATTGGAAAAATAATGAAACTAAATATTTCAATACATACAACACTTGTACTACTACAGTGAAACTAAATATTCTCACATTTATAATCATCTTACAGTAAAATTGAGTCTTTTTAAATGAAATAAAGCTGCCCTTTACATGTTAAGATTGGGGCCAGATGTCCATTCCACTTAGTTGATCATATTTGGGGGTTTATGGCACCTTAACGATTGAAGACCCCTGATTTGAATCATGCTCACCCCTTATGATTTCAGCTACAACTCCTCCAGTCTGAATGGACAGATTAAGCTCTTCCTGAAGCGCTGCACCAATTTTAGCATCGGACACCCCCAACATGGACTTCTTTTTACCCCCGGACGGAAGGTTGGTCTCCAAGAACAACTTGAGATCCGCATGGACAACTCCTGCCAGGATCAGACGAGGAATAAAGCGTCACTAATCGTTGGTCACAATTCGCAAATCAACAAATCAACCTCAAATGATCAGTTTGTAGGTATGCTGTCATCACAATAATTCAGTGGATTGACAGATTATATGTACATCATTTCATCAGTGAAGCAATTTGAAATGACCTTCTTGTCTCTTACCTTCTGAAATGGCATTGATATTTTCCAGAGCAGTCTGGGCGGATTTAAAGGGGAAGAATGCACTCAGTCGGATTACGCTACTGAATTTGCCAACATTTAGGACACTTTCCTCCACCTATGAAAGACCAAGAATCATAATTGGTATGTCATTATTAAGACAAAGACACTTATAGTTAAACTACATTAGCCACTTTTGCACTGGGTTGTTCCAGGAACTAGCCACCAGGGTGGTTCCCTGAAATTTAAAGGTCTTGTTCTTGTTTGTTTAGTTATTTATTTATATAGCACTGTTAAAACAACCAAGGTTGAACCAAAGTGCTTTACATACAGATTCTATAAAATGTTTCAGATTCTATAAGATATCCCCTAGGGCCATTTTTCTGGTTGCATTCGCACCACCAGTAGGAACTCGGAGACACAAATTTTGGCGGCGCTGAGAACACCAGAGCCTAATGGCGCTTTTCCACTGCATGGTACGGTATGGCTCGCTTTAAATGGTACCTGGTCTGTTGAGGTTCTAAGCGCACCTGAAATGTGACGTGAAACACCGCAGATCACTGATTGGTCAGACAGAATCATCACTACAAGCGTCATTGTATGCAACCAATAGACATCAACAAGGGAAACCAAACCCGCTAGATTTAAATAGCCAGTAACAACCACCGCTGTTATCGATCAGTCTATAATACCACCCACTTTAAAAAGGATACTAACTGCACTGTAAAAGCAACAGAGCTAAAACGAACCAAGCCATGCCGTATTGATCACACCAGAAAAGTCTGTCAGTTTTCATTGTAAAATCCAGTTGTGACATTAAAAACAGCTCTAGAAATTAATTTATAATTGGGTCTATAACATGAATTTCTCATTAAAAATTGCATCTTTAAATCCTATAATATTTCCATTGTTAATGTAGAATTCTATGCTCACATAAGGACTATTTTTCAATGTCACTTTTATGGCTGGGATTTGGACCAACAGCCTTCTGAACGCATGCCCAAATCGTTAAACCCTTCTCCACATAGTTGGTATCGACAAATATGTACTTTAATTGAATTTTCTTAATAGACAAACCTGAGGTAGCAGCATTCCAATCTCTTCAACTTCTTTGACAGCAAATAATGCATATCCAGCTGCATGCTCAAACAACACGTGTAAAAGCACCTGAGAGAGAGAAAGAGGGTACAATTATTAATTACCACTAATACCATAAAAATAGAATTACAACAAAAAGGGACAAAGTCCTAAATGCTTAATTCCTATATTAACATCCAACAAATAAATAATACTAATAATTGTTGTGAATCGGAACGGTTGAATTTGCAGGTCAACGCCAGCACGTGTTTAAACAGCCCACATGGAGGTGGCACTTCCAGGCACAAAGAAGCCTCGTTTTTAAGTATTTAATATGATAATACAACATTGCGTAAGCAGAAGATAACAACAGTCGTTAATAAACTACCCCTGTTTAGATTTTATTACATTAGAGCTTGAAGCTGGAGAGAAACACATTAGCATGGGTTAGCACAGACACACGTGCTACTCCAGTGGATCAAATACTCAACGCGTCACTTTTAGAATTGAACATCTTATAGCACTGAGATCGGAACCAGACCATTGGTCCAAAACACTAACGGGAGGTGAGTAAACATTACGAGCTCGTTAGATTAAATGAAATGGCTGCCGTGGTCTTTAATATCACATTGAGGCCTTGTGTCACCGGATTCGCACATTTATCTTCTCAAGTAGGCTGCAATAATTGTATATATGCGGTTTGTATCGTGCGAGCGCATAATAAATGTGCTTAATAAACTAGTAAAAACAATTGTTATAACTTTTAACTATGTAATAACAACAAATCTGCAATCAAGCACGTCGGCCATCATAAAAGCCAGATTTATAATACAACACGGTGGTGATGAGTAAAACGGTGCAAAACACCGATCTGCTAATTTCTAAAGATTGCATAAAGAAATAATGCATGTTTTACCATGTTTACTGATCTCGTGCGCCACGCACGAGGGAGCGTTCCGTTCCTTCGGATCACTTGAACAGGAAAGAATTCACATGCGCTCAAGTACGAAAACCCGCATGATTCAGTCACGCAGCCTATCGCGATATTTCAAAAGGGCGGGATTTTGGATTTTGCGGGCGTGTGTCGTGTGTGCGTCGCCTGTTGGAAATGTTTGGAAATGCAAGATTCGTGGCACACGAATGGACATCCCGTTTGGCGGAGAAAAATGCATTATAACATAAGGTAGAATTGATGCCCATGAGAGAGAGAACTGATAAAATATTGTAATATAAGGACTGATGAAATATTATAATATAGTAACACAATTAAATAAAGGTTAGGCATAATTCGCATAGTACTTAAATAATTTTACTGTTTATGTGGAATTAATTAGAGAATGTAAACAGTTTTTATGCAAAAATAGTTAAAATAAAATAAATCACTCTTATTTATTTAAAAGTCATTCTGATTTAAATAATCGTATATCAATTATTGCTAATTTAGTTGCTAATAGGCTAGTTTATGTCAAAAAAACGATGAAAAAAACAGCCTGTTAAATCTTGTTAATTTAAAGTTTAATGTGTAGGCATATTAATTTAATAGTATTTAAATAATAGTATTTCAAACACTTATACGTCTCAAAAAGTCAAATAGGCTATGTGCTTCGTTCTTTCTAATCTGAATAAGCCAATCTAGCTGCAAGCATTTGCCCAATAAAACTTTATTGGTGTGTATTTATTAGTGTTTTGTAAAGACAAATTGCCTAAATATATTTGATGCAGGAAAAATTTCAAGAGTTATGATATAAACAGTGCTGGTTGCACATTCATCTTTCCACTAATTATCAGACAAATGTGCCATAATGTATGACCCACAGCAATAAATACCAGTGTTGACTTCATATTTTAAAAGAGAATTGAATTTATGACTTTATATACATCAGATGGAAATGCAGAGTCCTTAGCAACAACAAAACGTACACAGAGGAATAAAAGTTGTATCTAATTTTGCCCTTATAGTTCTCCTGAAAAAAAAAATGAAAAAAAAAAAAATGAAAATGATGTCATTATTTACTTACCCTCAATTTGTATGAATTTATTTCTTTTGCAGAACACAAAATATGTATTTGGAATTATATTGAGGTAGGAAAAAAAATCTAAATCAAATGTTTGTTATCCATATTCTTCAAAATATATTTTATTCTTCAGGTTTTGAACAACTTGAGGGTGAGTAAATGATGACAGGATTTTTTTTTTTTGTTTTTTTTGGGTGAACTATCCCTATAATATTTTAATGTTGTATTCTGGAATACTCAAAATTCTTAAAACCAAGTTATCGACAGGAAATGTTCTCAGAACTTTGACAAATGTCCTTAAAGTTATAAACAAATGTTCTTTAATAGAACGTTAAAAGTTATCTTGTCTTTCATAATATTCACAGAACATTAGCACAAAAACAACATTGTTCATGCAACTTTTTTTCCTGAAACATTTTAGTTGGACTTTCATTCAACTTTTCTTTTTTTTTTAAAATGTTTCTAGTTGTTTCAGAAGATTTAGAGAACATTCTAAGGTAGTGTTCCTTGTGTTTGCACAATTATAAAATGGAATGTTCCATTAAAGTTAGCATAAGAAAGAAAACACATTTTTAAAAAATAAAAAAATAAAAACTGGAGCAGAACTTTACCTGGGTAATTACACTTCCTGAACTCTAACATACAAAAACGTAATAGGTACTACAACCAAGTTATGTCAAGTCCTTACTGTGTCTCTCGCTTGTCTCCATGGTCCAGGTGGAGGAGTTTATGGAAACATACGTCAGAGATAGTAAATAAGAGCTTTGAGGGTTCCTATAAATCAGACTGCTCTCAGACCACTGACACAAAGCCTGTCACGGAGGCCACCTGCATGCTGTACAAAGGTACTAGTCTCTCGACCTCTCTGTCTCTCTCACTCTTCCTGATTTTATCATAAAATAAATCCTATCTCTAATTCTCTTTGATGTACGTCACAACTGGAACTAACTTATCAACAAAAGCATGAGTATGCACCATGTTATCTCCCGCATTGTGTTTAACTCTTGCTGATTTGCGTTTTTACGTGTTGCCCCAAAGATGCGCGTAGCGGTTACAGGATGTTTGGTCCTGCTGTATATTGTTGCTCTTCAGGGTGATCAAGCAGATGGACACATCACTTTCTTCAGCCCCAAAGAGATGAGAGAGCTCAGGGTGAGTGTTCATTTCAATTCAACCTTCAGTTCAAGAGCTGAGCTGTTCAAGAAAGTTATTTTGTTTCTCCCTTCAACTTCAACAGGAAAAGGAGGGGAGGAAGGATGCTGATCCACAGGCTGTGGAAGTTTTGATTGATGAGACTGGAGGAGAGCCAGTGGTGAGGGATCTCAGCATTTTTTTAAGGATTTCATAATGTATTTGAGTTTCTGATTGGCTGATTTCATCTGAAGGGCCAGCCTATAGAAATAGGGGTGAAGCTCACTGCTAAAAAGGGCCACATTGGGTCCGCTTTTGGTAAGATGCTGCAGAACATTGTAGGAGAGCCCGAGATGGGTAAGGAGAATTTAAATCCATGCAGTAAAATGTAGTTCTATATTTCATGTACACACACTGATGTCTGTGCTTTATTTTGACAGTGAAATAAGGCTGGAATTCTGCATTCAACGACAATTGCAAGCACAAATATTTTGTCTATAAATATAAATGAATCATAATAAAATAAAATTACACGCAAAATCAGTTTCTTGTCATATATAGATGAATTTCTAAACTGTTAAACAACATGCTAAATTGCTGTTTGCATCTGTTTTAATTTTACTCTTAATTTGCCTTGTTTCCTGTAATTTTGTTAAATTTGTTACTTTTTCGATATAAATAAATATTGTTATTTAATATACCAAATGGTTACAGTAAAATCATCTCAGCTTTACATTTTATACCTTAAGTTTTTCTTGTAAAGAAGTCCCTTATACTCACCAAGGCTGCATTTATCTGATGAAAACAGTCAAATATGAAATAATGTGAAATATTATTGTAAATTTCAAATATTTGTTTTTTACTTAAATATTTTAAAATGTATTTTATTCCTGCGATGGCAAGGCTGAATTTTTAACATCATGCAGTATTCAGTGTCACATGATCTTCCAGAAATATGTTCAAGAAATATTTATTAGTTGTGCTAATTTAGTATGCTGCTAAACATTTTTAAAGAACAGCCTAGAAATAGAAAAATATATACAGTTTTAACAATGTAAAAGTCTTGACTGTCACTTTCAATCAATGTATTGCATCCTCACTCAATAAAATGATTAATTTATTCTAAAATCTTACTGACCACAAACATTTAAATGGTAGGATTTAGTCAAAAATGTATGTGTTTGTGTGAATTGAATGTTCACAGTGGTCAATATGTATAGTGTCAGCTTGAGGAGAGGTCAGCATGTTGGTTGGAAACAATAGGAAACATGCCCAGATTCAAGCTTTCATTTATTATAGAGGATGTCTGTTATTGCAAAACTCTTTATAGCAAATAGAGAACATGTTGAATCGTTTGGATGTGTTGGGATGGGAAACGTGGGAATTCACATTGCATTTTGAGAGTGCTTCTACATTCTGTTTTCCATTAAGTTTGAGAAAATAACTACCACATTGCAGAAAGTTACATCAAAAACATCATGTTTGAAAGATCAAAGTTGTCGAGTGGACCAAAAAAAAAAAGAGACATAATAGCAGAATTAGCCGTTATATGTTATTTATTCAAAGAGGATTTGTAAAATATGTTCAATATCTGCTTTAGAAAAAAAGTTAACATTACAACAATCAGAAACAGCCAAGCCTTAATGATTGGGCAAAAGTTACAGTTCAGTCAGTTCCCCACATAAAGTTTTCAAAAGACGGTTTCATGGACTGCTTGCATGTACATTTGCATGGTCATTCCGCTAAACTAACATCTTTTCATATGGTTTGGAGAAACATGACGATGAATTAATGATGACAGAATTTCTGTCCCTTTATGGTTTAGCAGTCAGCCTCTCACAGAACTCATATTCCTTCACTCCGAGAGCAGGATCTCTGGCAAGAACTGCTGGAAGTACAATGGAACAGTCGCTGTCGAAGTATTTTCCACTTATTCCATCTGTTTCCTCCGACACTGCACAGTATATTGGGCAGAAAGCCCCCTCTTCGGCAGTCTGTGTTGGAAAAATGCACACACACATAAAGTCAATGGATAATAAACAATTTTTGTTGAATATTCACCACATGTTTAAACAAGTGTCATTTGACAAATGATATTGTAGTGCACTTGGGGGGTTTGTGTCCTATAGTGTTTAAATGAAACCTACGTCACTGGTCTCGATATATAAGAATTGCACAATAAAAATATTCCAATAGGTACTTTTGATTTCACACCTTCCAGGAAACTACAGGATGACTGTTCATGCATGACTACTAGTGACTCCTGTTCTCTCTTTCCCTTTCTTTTGTAAAAATCAATGTTAAATTGCACTATTATGCTTGGATATTACTTTTGATGCAGCATGTAATATAGCTGTTTGTAGATTTAAAAGGTCAGCCAAGTTTCAAAGATCAAAGTGCACAATAAAACAAATGATTGTCCCCAGTAATTCCAGTCTTACTTCCTGCACAAACCTATGTAAGTTTGTTACAAATTTGACCCGCTCTCAAACACTAGTTGTTAGAGACAGGAAGACGCCAGTTGTGTTGTGGACAGACTCTATTTGCACTGCGAAAACAAATCAACTTGCAAGCACTTCCAAAAGACGAGGACTCGGGCTCAAATTGATATGGTAAATTCGACTCGATCCTTACTGTTGTTTCACTGTGTATCAAGCACTGAGGTATAGCCTCTGGAGCTGAAATCCAGATATGGTGATGATAGTGGTAGACCACTCACAACAGACTGGGCCATCTGACCAATCAGGTTTCCCATACAATGACGTAACCCGCTGCTTTACTACCATAGTACGATGCATCATTGAAGAAATCAACTAGTCATGACTGTTTCCTGAAACTGTATTGTCGCAAATTGGTTGTTCAACCACGTTGGTTAATGATGTCAGTAGTGGAGTATAACTTCATTTAATTAATCTGTTTGAGATCAAATTACTGCTAGATGTTTTGCTATAAATTGCGGACATGGCACCTGAGGACTATTTCTAATTTTTCTCAGTTATAATAGGCTCGTTCTTACGTAACAGAGAACGTTCGCACATGCCATGCGCACTCTTCAAAAACTACGCTTTAAATCTCTTGACAAACTAAAAGACGTAAATGACATTTGCATACATTCTAAATGAAATATATAGATTGTACTGAATGTCAGCTTGCTCATTTTACTCAAGATAAGTCCACATGTCATGCAAACATTTACTTACGTAACCTGAGTTTCCTGAGATGAGGGAACAAGTATTGAGTAAGGCTAGCTTGCGCTATGGGAAAACTCATTTTCTCGAGAATATTGAAGCCCAATTTTTAAGATGCAGTGCAGCTGCACAGTGAACACAGATGTGCCTCATCTCAGGAAACCGAGATTCTCTCGTATTGCATAAGTCTAGCTTATGCTATGGGAACCCACTTCAAAATGCTGTGCATGATTAACTTTGCTCCATACTGTAACCCAAAGCAGATGCCTGAGGCCCACAGAGGAGAGAAAGTTACAATCCCATTAGAAACCAATCATTTGACAAGTCTTATATAAGCAAAGATATGGGCCTAACAGGGCCAAGTCCTTATATATGTATATATATATATATATATATATATATATATATAAACCGTAGTTCGAGTTTAGCCAGGGCCAGATATACATATATCGGAATTTTAAATATATATCGGATTTTTGGGGCCAATCACTGATTACTGGAAGCTGTATCACCCGATACTGATACCGTTCACCGATCACAGTGTCTATTTGAAGCCTTCTATTTATCATGTAGTATTATTACTTAACTATATTTAACAACAATGTCAAGTATTCAATTTAAGAGAAGACAATGTATCATGAATTGACACCTGTGTATTTATTTTCAAGCGCTAGTCACTCATCTGTGTTCGCTGTGCTGCTTGCGGCCATAGTTGGCTAACGATGCTTTCGGGAAACGCACCCCAGCTTCGGCCTTTCCGTTTGTGAGAAAACTGTTCGTTTTGTCACAAAAAACGCTCGTTTCGTGTCTTAGGCCATCAATGTGTACTTACATTTACGAGTCATTAAATCATGTTTAATTTTGACTTCTCTGTGCATGCTTTTTGGTGGACCCCCTTAGCCTCCAGTGTATGGCTGATGGACAACAACGGTTTGACTGAAAAATGTCAAAATTGAAAATACTGTGGAAACAAAGACACCTACATCTTGGATTCCCTTGAGGTAAGCTAAAACGTATAAAAAATTAATTTCAAAGTGAACTATCCCTTTAATGGTGCAATGAGTGACTTTTAGCAACATCTATCGATTAGGTTGCGATTTTGCACAGCCCACAGCCAAGAGCTGTGGGACAAACATATCGTCGTCTGAGAAAGCAGAGAAAAGCCAGAGTAAGCCAACATTGTCACTGTTTCTGTACCACAGTCCATTATAAACCACATCATGGATAAAGTTTACAAAGCCATAGTCAGGTGAGGGTCAAGGGTCTTAATATATGATATAAAAATAGTAATCAGCTGATTGTCTCACAAACGTAACCAGCTCATTTCTCCCCACACAGCAAACACATAATACAGCGAGGGAGAAGAACCTCATGAAGCTATGCAACTATATATTTTTTCTTGCTGTCTAACTGTCTAATATGAGCTGTTAGAGTGGCTGAGCTGGTTAAAGCTTAAAGCCTTGTTTAAACTCGACGCGTCCGCATGAGCCCAAAGGTGCGCGCAACAAAAATGACGTCTGTCTGCACCATAGAGGTCTGCACACGCAGGTCTCTCGCTCGCTTACCTCCACGGGTGTCGGTTTAGTTTGAAATGTGCTGGGGACAGAGATGCATTCGAAAGTGCTGGGTACAAACTTGTCAGACTGTGCAGCCTCTCTGCTCTCTGCTATAACACTTTAAACTAACCAAAACTGAAAAACAACATTACGCTTAAACTTAACAAACTTCTAAGTTTAATTGCTCCCGTGTACAGCTGAACTTTAGATGTTATTAAATGGAATGTTTAGGAATTTGTTCCAGAATTGCAGTAAGAATGAAAAGCACAACCACATGTCATCTATTTGGGGAACTATTCCACTAGTGGTGCCAGAGAAATTGGCAGCCAGGAGATGTTGTGTGTGGTTTACCGTCATTGAATTGATAGGTGACTCACTTTGAAGAAGAAAAAGCCGATCAAGTTGAAGAGGAATCGGATAATGACGTTATAGTTTCTCATTACATCCGTCATAACTACACCAGGATGCAGAGAGTTTGCCGTCACTCCTGAAACACACACACAAAATCATGGTTTCTCATCTCATCTTTCCAACATGTGTCTTGCCTTTTCGTCAAAAACACGTCTAGTCATAATAAAAAAAAACTTTTATTTGAAAAGAAAGTGAAAACACATGTGACGCCCAGTTGTTAAATTCTCTCTGTAGCTCAACTTGAGAGTTTTGAGTCAGGACATTGTTTTAAGAAAAAATAATCCTAATTTTTAGCTATTGAGTGCATTACATTGATCATGGTTATGATATAACATCATAAGTTATAATGTATATTGAATTGCATTATACACATGATACAGAATACAATGCCAAGTATGAATCATCAATGCCAAGTAATTTTCTAATGACAGACAGCAGACAGTCAGTATTGAGATTCAGTTTGGACATGTATACCTGTGCCCTGAAGTCTGCGTGCCAACTCATTGGTCCAAATGACATTGTGCAGCTTAGTGTGGTTATATGTGGCATCCATCACATGGTTTAGATTGACCCCACGGAAATGAGCGAAGTCCACTTCACCTTTCCAGTGATTTATTGAAGAAACATTTACGATGCGCGCTGGGGCTGATTTCTTCAAATGGTCTGTGTGACAATACAAAGAAAAGACATTATTTGTGAGTGTTGCTTGAAGGTGTGTCTTTCTAAGATTGGGAATGTAATGTTTGACCTAAAAGCAAACTGGTGAGCAGGAACGGCCCAATGTGGTTGGTTGCAAATGTGATTTCCAACCCATCAGCGGTAATCTTACTGGGTAGGCCTGTAAGAATGAACAAACCACTGTTTGTATGGACATAATCAACACAATATGGACATATATAAGAAAGAGAGAGAGAGCGAAATGGCCGTTCCACCTGAGGCCCCAGCGTTATTGACCAGGATGTGCAATTCCTTCTCTTCCTCCAAGATCCGTGCTGCAAACTTTCGGACAGACTCGAGCGAAGAGGTGTCAAGCAGACGCAGATGCACGTTCTGGTTCCCAGTGCTGTCTCTGATTTCTTGCAGCGCTGCAGTCCCACGAGCCTCACTCCGGCACGCCAGGATCACCCGCGCCCCACGACGGGCAAAGTCCAGGGCAATGAACTTCCCAATCCCTGAGAGGTCAAAACAAGAGTTGAATGACCCAGCAGTAAGCCTAAACTCTTTAAAAAGGTTCCACTGCTTTTGCAGTGATACCAGCTTAGAATAACCATTTTTGGTTCCTCAAAGAAATTTTAATGAACCTGTTTAGAAGATTAGTCATGAAACCATCAATGCCAATAAACTAAAGAACCTTTATTTTTAAATGTACTGGGGAATAACAAAATGATGTACGACTACATGCAACATAACAGCATTTCGGTAATAAAAAATATCTCTTTACTTTGATCATAATCATGTTAATCTTCCATCATGAGCTAATCCAGTGACGCCAGACACATACCACAAAAGTGAAACATCTAGCCTACTACATTCCCGAGCCTGTCTGCTGGTTTAACCAGTTTGGCAGAGACTTTACACGACTCTGCGTAAATACGAAGGCAAACTAGTTTTAGCCTTCTAAAAATAAAACATGTTTGAACTTCAGTCACAGTCACATTATTTATTGTTTCATTATGGATACTTTCATTCGTCTTCTGCGTAAAGGTGATTTGTTCTTCATTTCTTCCCAATTAAGCATTTGTATGCTCACCAACATTGATTAAAACATTTTTTAAACATTTTAGATGGTAACAGTGGGATTCTTACCGGTATTTGCTCCAGTGATAATCGCAGTTTTCCCTTTTAACTCCACGGGACACGCGCGCGGATTCCACTGTGCTTTCCGCTGCGAGCGCACAATTATGGCCAAGAACGCCGTTGATAACATCCATAATGGATGGGAATATATGTCACTCCACTCCCAGTTCATTTAACAAGTCTGTGTTACTCAGTTAAAATCCTCGGTTTACTTAGAAGAGACAATATGCCTAGTCCGAATGATCCTGGCAGAACTGCCCACTGTGCGCGCGAACAGGGCAAGTCATGATTCAAGACTACCTCATTAACCCTTTCACACGTAAGTTTAAAATATTCTAACTGACCCCCCAGCGTGAGTTTTTCAAGGCGACCGTTATTTAGAACTTGCTACTTTAATGTTTCCATGGTGACGCGTCATTGCTTGTCCCGTGACACAGCACAACCAGAACAGAGCGCGGAATGAATGATGATCTGCTTTTATGTCATTTTTCCTTTTTTATTAAAAATATTCAAAAATGTATTAGCTATATCATGAAACACTGATATTCCGATTGTCAAATATGTGCAAGTGGATGGGTTTTGTTGTTTAGACATCTTTATAAGGGACGTGCACAGGGGGGTTGCTCAGGTTGCCCGGGCAACTGCCCATATGCCCTTCTCGACTCAGGTTGCCCTTCTGAGGAAAAAAAAATCGTACAATGGATGTAGAATTTCACGTAGGCCTAGACAAAAAATAATATAAAAATCGCAAAGCCTCATTCACTTCCAAAAAAAAAAAAAAAAAAAGAATTAGAAAGTCAAACTGTTTCCACGAAACCATAGACTGCACGCGACCGGTGCGTATAAGGCACCGCAAATTACTCAGGCCGCGCCTCCATCTCGTGTCGCGCGCTAATTAATGTGTACGAAGTCCATGACAAAATGAAGCGAAACTATGCTTCTCGTCACGAAAAGAGGAAGAAGAAAAACATGAGAGTGAATTGCGGGAACAGCAGTCAGGTAAACTTGTGTTCTGTCCTCTCTAGTGTCAGCAAAGTTTGATGGTTTGTCTGGGCAGGCAGTGCATCTCTTGCATCACTTTTTGCCTGACAAAAGTGAGAGTAAAATACCATTATTTATTACGTTTTGTTTTTGATAAACGACAAAGTGCAACAACAGTGTTTGTTTACTGCAGCTCGGAAAACATAACCGCGTCGCGTGTGTTGCGTTCATATGCGCGTGCACGAAATGAAACTCGCATTTTTCAAGCAGAAATGTGGAGACCAGAGAAATACTGTACAATACGTGAATGATGGCACTCCCAATCAAAGTACACATTATAAAGACACTGATTATCTAGTCTCAGTGTAGTTAAAAACTCTAAACAACTGCACTAATTATGCAAGATAGAAACCAATGTATTGGCAATTTGACATTGATTGACTATTGATTTATAGGCTATATTGAATTTAAAATGATGATTAGATTCTGGTCAATATGAATGCAAATCCCTCAGTAAATAACCATAAATTAAGATTTGCTTTAACATGCATAAAAAAAAAAAGATAAAAATCATAGGCTACTGATTCCGAAAATACCCTGGCTGTAGAGAGAACCAAAGTTAATCCCAAAAGCCAAAGTTCAGGGTTGTACTTTTATTATTTTCTTCTTGTTTATGTTTACGTTAATATTCACTTGTTACCTTAACATTCTATAAAAATGCTTTATTCAGTAAATATTGTTTGTTTGAAACTCATTCTATTCTATACTGTTGTACTTATTCTTTGACTGTTTTGTTTAAAGGAGGGAGGATTGTATTGGGCGGTATTGAGTGGCAATGGCAAATGGTTTATATGGCTCACGGCATCACAGATCAGGTAGAGGGCCCCTTAGCAGAATTTTGCTTAGGGCCCCAGGGGGAGGTCAGGATTGGCAAAAAAAAGAATTGTATTTTTTCCCGAAATCTAAGCGTTTTTTATTTTTTCGAGTTTTTTCGAATCCAGATTCAATCAATCCACTATTTCTTTTCAAATAAATAAATAAATAAATAATAATTTAAAAACAATAAACAACAATATAAAGAACTCTTTTGCTCATTTGTCTCATCTCTGACATTTTGCAATCTTTATAAATAATTATAAGACCATAAGATGAGTCATTGCGTTTGGACATAAACACGGCCAGATAAGGCAATTTGGAAGGGGACAAATTCAACTGAATATATTCCTTCATATAGCCCGTGAGGGGGGAGGAGGGGGGGGGGTGCCCTTTTTTCAGGTCAGAGCAACTGCCCCTCAAAATTCCTGTGCACGTCCCTGGCACTGAGTGCGTCTGTCTCTGGCTGAGCGCCAGCCAACGCGCGAGAGCAAGTTTGAATTTAGCAGTTGCTGACGTGTGCACTGAACGTTCTAATCACACCGGTGTGATCGTACGCTCCAGGGACCAGCCAAGACTGATCACACCGGTGTGATCGTACGCGTGAAAGGGTTAAAACAGAGTAAACACAGGCTCCTCAGGGTCTTAACGTCGGAAATCCTTTTATAATAGACCTGCAGATATAAGCCTGCAATTATGAGTAAAAGCAGTTTTATGAGTATGAGTAAAAATACTAGTCACCGATAAACTGCTGTATTGTGACTTTGGAGATTTTGATTATCCAAATGCACAACTAAAAGAGGTAGTTCACATTTCACCCACACAGTGTATTTGCTGTTCCACAATGTAGATCATCCAATTTTGAACCATAAATTCTTTCCCTCTTGTGAGAATGAAAACCTTACCGGGAGTGTGATGCTCCAAATTGAATAAAGTGTACTGTATACACCTGCAAACAACATAATTTTGAGCATCAACCCAGCTGATTTTTTTTTTTTTTGTAAATATGCAAAACAACACAGGGTGGTTTATGATTTATTATATAATTGTAGAAATAAGTATAAACCATTAATAAACCCAAAACCAATATGTGTTGGGCTCACCTTCAGTCGCTTGCTTGCAGGTTGTACTTCATTCATTTTTAGATCAGCACACTCCTGGTGAAGAGCTTGTTCTTCTGACAGGAACACACTGGGTCAACTTGATCTATTACACTTGCATGAACCATATCCATAAGGACTATTGAATAAGTGTTGCATGCATACATTTACGAGTAGTATATCCACATTTCATAAATAAAATACATTAATTTATTCATTATCATTTTTACATTATTATTATTATTTTTAATATTTAATATTTAAACATGTACATTTTTATTATATATATATATCATTTAGGCTGGCTTCCATGACAACTATACAGTCACCTAAAGGATTATTACGAACACCATTCTAATGTGTTTGACTCCCTTTCACCTTCAGAATTGCCTTAATTCTTAATTTCTGGAATGCACATCCAGGGCACGAAGCTCCTGTTCCTGTTCAAAGATGCTCAATTGGGTTGAGATCTGGTGACTGTGGGGGCCATTTTAGTACAATGAACTCACAGCCTGCACAGTGGTAACAAGACATGATGGATCCATGTTCTCATTCTGTTTACGCCAAATTCTGACTCTACCATCTGAATGTCTCAACAGAAATCAAGACTCATCAGACCAGGCAACATTTTGCCAGTCTCCAACTGTCCAATTTTGGAGCTCTTGCAAATTGTAGCCTCTTTTTCCTATTTGTAGTGGAGATGAGTGGTACCCGGTGAGGTCTTCTCCTGTTGTAGCCCATCCGCCTCAAGGTTGTGCGTGTTGTGGCTTCACAAATGCTTTGCTGCATACTTCGGTTGTAACGAGTGGTTATTTCAGTCAAAGTTGCTCTTCTATCAGCTTGAATCAGTCTCCTCTGACCTCTAGCATCAACAAGGCATTTTCGCCCACAGGACTGCCGCATATTGGATGTTTTTCCCTTATCACACCATTCTTTGTAAACCCTAGAAATGGTTGTGCATGAAAATCCCAGTAACTGAGCAGATTGTGAAATACTCAGACCGGCCCGTCTGGCACCAACAACAATACCATGCTCAAAATTGCATAAATCACCTTTCTTTCCCATTCTGACATTCAGTTTGGAGTTCAGGAGATTGTGTTGACCAGGACCACCCCCCTAAATGCATTGAAGCAACTGCCATGTGATTGGTTGATTCTGAATGGCATCAGCATTTGCAGAGTAAATCAGTGGCCGGAGTCAGCGTAATTACAGCGAACTGACATAATTGACACTGGAGATGAGTTGATCCAATTTCCGGTCCTTGCACATTATTTCCTCTTTGATTAATGGCGGACAACCACGAGGAGAGGAGTGTTCAAACAGGAATTATATTTTATAACCACTTAAAAATGTTCATGTTTAGTTAACATTTCTGACCATTTAGAATAATATTAGTATGTATATGAGTAGTATTTCTCAACATTGCCTGAGTGCTAACATTATTTATTTTCAGAAACACGACAGACCACCGAGGCCGTTTTGCAAATTTGCTAGCACATTGAGGTAAGAGCAGAGGGTAAGAGTTGCATAGTTTAAGTTAGCAGGTTTAATCTTAAGTTTTCTTATATTTTAGAATCTTAGGGTAATGTCTGTGATTTGTTCAACTTAACTTTGCTGAGTTAAATTTACGCAAATTAAGCAGCATCCATATTCCCCTTCTTGGTATGGAGTGAATTATGTGCCAAAATTAAACAAACAAATCCAGCATTTTGCAAACAATCTCGATCTGCTTTGCAAAGGAAAACTTGAGTCGGAAACAAACGGAAAGTAATTTGCAAAAACAAAGGTCAATTTGAGGTCAACCAATAATGTGTTTTACAAATATAATGATCCTTGAATATATTTTTTAAAATAAATACAAACCATCCTACAAATTGCATGTAACCTTTGAACAAATACCAAATCTAGTGCATAAATGCATAACTGTCTGTTATGATTGTGTGATCTCTCGGCTCAATTTTCTCACGAATGCGTCTAGGCAGATTTTCTCACAAATGCAGTTGAGCAACTTCCTCTTCTAAAACATTAGATGGCGCTAAAATAGGGGATTAATTTAGTGCTAGGGAGAAGCACTGATTTGAAATGCGTTTGCCTTTGACTACAGCTGAGGAAAACGTTTTTGTCTTACTTTATCTATAATAAACATCTTGAGGTTGTTGTTTTTTTTTTTTGCTAAATGTTTATCACATTAGTTTTCTAGTTACATTAGTCCTAGTTTTTCAGATCTTCAGTGTTTAGTTCTATCCGTAAATATCCATAATAAAGTCCAGATGTCTCGTCCGCGCTCCTGGCCAATGGAGGTCGACGTCTGCAAATGGTGGCCATTTTGTCACATGCAGCTCGCTCACTCGTAACACTGTGTTTTAATGGTGCATGTGCTTTTTAAATAACCACAACTTGCTCAATTTTCTACCGATTTACAAACAGTTTGGTTTGTTATAAACATTAGAGATGAAGTTATGACACTGCATACTTATAAATAAAAGCATGGGGTTCAAGGCTAATAAAGTTTTAAAAGAATGCACTGAATTTCAAAATCATCACCAAATCTCTCGCTAAAAGTCATCAGATGTCAATAGGCTATCTTTGGAAAACTACAAAATTGAGTCAAGTTGAGTGTGGACCAATAAAAACATTTTGTTGGAATGTTGACAATGGTGAAAAGTTGTCAGGAATGCTACATAATCCCATTCAGACAATCAATGAACCTGGACAGGATGTAGACAAGACCTCATTGTAGGCAATGAAATTGAGGATGAAATTCCTGTTTTCAGTCAGATTTGGAAAATACTTTTCATTGACTGTGGGGCTGTGTATTTTTTAATTGTCGACAAACTTTTCACAGAACATTTTTCAGAACATTATCATGCATTTAAAGTACCGAGATACTGTGAGTGAACTTTTAAAAGCCAACAGCTTGAAGTTCTACAGGCATTTTGATCTGCAGTGTTTTATATGGGTCGCATGATGGTGAACATATTGTACTTTTTGTGTTGGTGTAATTGCTACACTAATGGTGTTAACAGTGATCACTTACAGTGTTGTTGCAAGTATAAAAAAGTAACACTATTTAAAGTGTAAGTTTAACTCTATTCAGTATGGACCTACTGTATATAAAGCCATAAAAAGTGTTGATTTAACACTTTCAAATTGCTGTTGGCACCCAGCAATCTGTTTACATGTGGAAATGTACAATGTTTATCTATTTCTTAGCCAATCAGAATAATTTAACCTGAAGCAAGGACATAAGCTTAGACCTTGGTGTAGAGTATATAATTGCTGTGATATTTGTAACTATAAATGGGGTGGCCCATACAAACTCCTTATGAGTCTTGAATCTGCATGACTTCTGCCTGATAAAATTGCAAACTATCGCCAGTAAAACAATTCTTCAATTTATTATAATTCTGACTCATGTCTTAAATTGATTGCACTTTTAACTCAGCCCGATCTCATGAAAGTTTGTATCTATGGCACGAATGTCATTTCTCGTGGCATTTATACGGCAAAAACAGTTTTTGCGTGTATTTGGCACGCGATTTTCGCGTGCATATGATACGCACTTTTTTGCGTATAATACGCACAAACTCCCCACCCCCCTCCCCCCTAAACCTAACCCAGGGTTTTTTAGTGCGTACCATATACACGAAAAAAACACTTTTGGCGTATAAATGCCACGAGAAATGACACTCGTGGAGTAGATACGCATCTTCATGAGACTGTGTTGTTTAACTCCAAGTATTAATTATTCACATCTGATCCTTGGGTCTTTAAATGTATATCCCCTATAGTGGCAAAGAAATTACACAAGTCACCTTTAATTTCACAACAACAACAACAACAACAACAACAACAACAAAAATATCCATATTGCAACTGGCATACCAGCAAGAGTTGCTAGATGAAAACTAAATGGAAATGAGAAAGGTTGCCCTGAAACTAAATTAAAAAGTATTTAGAAATATTTGGAAAAAAGATGAATAAAAATGACAAGATCACAAAAAACGTAAAATATAACTCATTGAATTTAACGAATTGAAAATTAAATCTGAAAATAAAGCTTATTCAAAATATTACTAAAATTCTACACACACACACACGCACGCACGCACGCACGCACGCACACACACACACACACACACACACACACACACACACACACACACACACACACACACACACATTGTGTTGTACTTTGGTCAGCTATTAGCTGTTTTAGCTGTTTGTCTCTTACAACTTCTTTCCTAAATACAAGAGATAAGCTATCTTTATAACAAGCACAAGGTATGTATACGATAGATTATGAGAGTACAGAGTGCAAAGAAGGATAAATGATCCAATAACTATCTATTACCAATATCTATTGAATTGCTTGATTGTTCAAGTCTATTAATAATAGCTAAATCAGTTCATACTAAATAAGGTTTTTGTCAGGTGTGGGCATGTGACATAAATCAGTGTTTCCCAACCCTGTTCCTGGCGGCACACCAACACTGCGTGTATTCTTTGTCTCCCTTATCAAACACACCTGATTCAACCCATCAGCTCATAATCAGGTGGGTTAATGAGCTGATGGGTTGAATCGGGTGTGTTTGATTAGGGAGACAAAACACGCAGTGTTGGTGTGCCGCCAGGAACAGGGTTGGGAAACACTGACATAAATAACACACAGGTAAAACAAAACAACAGCCATTCAAACAGTAAACACACACACACACACACACACACACACACACTCATATATATATATATATATATATATAAAAGAACACCTACATAAATACATACTCACAGAAATCTACAACTCACATTGACTTATTACAAAAACCTATAGCAGAAGGGACAAAAGAATTTTTATGTCTATTTGTCATGCAAGTAAACTGAATCTGCCGCCCGACGGTAATAAAATGAAGCAACTGTTCAAGGGGTGAACTAGGGTCAGCCAATACTGATTGTGCCTTCTTAAGGGTCCTTGTCTCATATATCAAGTTTAGGTCGGTCAAATGGTTGTTGGAAATTTTGCCACACACTTTAAATAAATATTGCAGCCTAATTCTGTATTTTAAGCGTGAGGGACCCGAACCAACTCACAAGGGCAAAAAAAAGAATAGATTCAATAAAACATCCTCATAAAAGTCTTATCGACATTAAAATTGCGAAGTTTATGATAAAAAAACATACGTTGATGTGTATATACTATATATCAAATGTAAATTACCTGCTACACTTAGTTTTCCTAATTAAATAAACATTACATTAAAAGAGAGTCCAAATTCAATTATTTAAATTTTTGCATGTTCTATTTATTAAAACCATGTATAAATTTCAACAAGTTAGTATTTTTATGCACTTCTACATTTATTCCAAGATAATAACTAAAGACATCAACAATTTAAACCATATATAATTTGTGAACTAATGTTCAGCTTTTCTTTAGGCAACTTATTTTCAGCAGTCATCTAGCTTGTCAGACACAAATTTCCCCAAGCTTTTTGTTCACGAAAAAAAACCTACAGTCATTATGTTTTCCATTCATTTCAAATATGATTTTGACGTGACATAGTGTTGAAATGGCTGATTAGTTTACTTAGTCTTCCAAATTCCCATTAATACCATTACCATCATTGTTTTTATTCAGGCCGTTGAGAATGCGCACGAAAACAAGAGGCTGGATTTATTGCACAAACCAATCACATCCAATCATAACTGATCATATCCAATGGAAGCGCGATGGAGCCATTGCCTCCTCTCACGTGACTTTCCCAAATTCATTATTGGTGTTTGCCAAAGACAAGGCATCACTATTGTTCTCTTGCACAATTATTATTATTCCGGACAAAAGTTTGGTACGCTACTCCTGCAGCGCTAGACCCATGAATGAGGTATCAAATCGACCAGCTTATTGAGGAGAGGTGTGCTATTACTTTTCTAAGAGATTGGACTTCCATTAATTAAATTGGAGATCTTCGCACAGGTGATGAAAAAGCGGTAACTGTCCAGCCATACCCAAACTAGTAACCCAAACCCAAAGAGGGATATCTTCAAATCTGAATGTTATAGCGTTGGTTTATATCAATCATACTGGCAAGCAGCATTTGGAGTATCATCATTGGTAGCTGCCAAGCCACTCCCTAGCAACCAAATAGAGCACCCTAGCAACCGTTTAGCAAACCTATATATCTGCATCAGAACATTATATACGGCAGCAGCCATATCACCCTGTAGCCCAAGACTGGTTGCCCACTGGAGCTAAGCAGGGCTGAGCCTGGTTAGTACCTGGATGGGAGACCTCCTGAGAAAACCAGGTTTCTGCTGGAAGAGGTGTTAGTGAGGCCAGCAGGGGGTGCTCACCCTGTGGTCTGTGTGGGTCCTAAAGTAACGGAGGCCAGCCAGTAGTTGCTGTGCAAGTAAAGCCTCCTTGCGGAGACCCGGGTTCGAGGCCCGCTCAGAGCGGGTCGAGTTGGACCCGGGTGGAGGGGTTACACTAACGCCCCAGTAAAGTGACAGGGACACTATACTGTCAAAGAGCACCGTCCTTCAGATGAGACGTTAAACCGAGGTCCTGACTGTCTGTGGTCATTAAAAATCCCAGGATGTCCTTCGAAAAAGAGTAGGGGTATAACCCCAGCATCCTGGCCAAATTTGCCCCTTGGCCTCTGTCCATCATGTCCTCCTAATCATCCCTATAAGAATTGGTTTCATCACTCTGTCTCTTCTCCACCAATAAGCTGGTGTGTGGTGAGCGCTCTGGCGTAATATGGCTGCCATCGCATCATCCAGGTGGATGCTGCACATTGGTGTTGGTTGAGGAGATTCCGTCCAAAATCACCCCTGCGTCAGCGTTTCTGAAGTCCTACGTTTTGTCTCGTCCACACTAAAACGCCCTCCGTAGATTCAAAACGCAAAACGGAGCAGCAGCGTTTCTAAACTTCTCCGTGTTTTTCCCGTTTTAGTCTGGATGGGAGGTGCAAACGTAGCAAAAGGTCTCCGTTTTTAAACCAAAACGCAGTAGTGTGGGCGGGGCCTGACACCGCATAGGCGTGCTTTGTGTGTTCAGAGAGACTCATTAGATAGAATTAACTCAATGATCAGTCTTGAAAATTCTTTTAGCACGCCAGGTGGGCCTCGAAAGACTGCTGCTCCTGGTCTAAAACAAAGCAGCTGTACAGCTGGAAAATCCATGTCAGGCATGGGTGTATATACTATATAGAAATCATACGATACAGGAGATTAGAAACAAATGAGTCTTTAATAGGAGGAGAAACAACATTACACAACCACTACATAAAGACAAGAACAGACAAAACTGAACAAAAATGGGTAGAATAAATAAAACACAAATGAGGGAGCTAAACAGAATGATTAACTGATGGAAACTGAGGCTACTAACAAGGACACAAGCAGAAGCAGAACAGAACACAGAACATACATGTGACAGTTGTAAATATAGCTGAGACTTTGAACCAATTCAGTTGTGAAACTGAATGTGTAAAATCACACACAAATGCTCAAGGTTAACATGTACATCAGTTCATATGATATATTGCAGGATTATCTTAATTTTGTAACTGATACTGATGGGCCATTTGAAAGTTTGAATAACTCGTGACTCGTGACTGCTGTCAATGTGTTTTTTTTTTTAATTTCCTGTCTCTTTCCGTGTACCAATGGGTACATGCATGAGTAATGGGGAGGGGCAAAGACTTCATATAAATAGACATCGCTGACAAACACTGCAGTATTATCTAGACACGCTCAATGGCAACCATTCAAAAAACCTAAATAGCAAACTTGGGGAGAAGAGCCCTTTGCAAAAAAAGAGCAAAAGGAAATGAAACAGGAAGTCAACATAATGGAGGACGGTTTTCAAGGCCATAAGCCACCTACTTTGGTATACATGTTGAAGATCAAGAATGAATGCGTTCGAGTGGTCCTGGCAGAGATCCTCTGCACATTTATCATGATGGTGAGATGCTGTTTCTTTTGTGAGAGTTCATTATGCTGCATAGTGGCTCATTTGCATGTTCATTGCATACATACTGGAATAATTGTCATTGTACATTGTAATGCTTTGGATCACATATAGCCACATGCAGTTGGGTGAGTGGCCAGCCTGTGGTCAGTGCATTGGTGATCGGTGTCAGACCATGTGCTACATATATTCTATTCTTAGAAAGACTGGCTGGACATACTTTTTTCCATGATCAGGTGGAATCAATGTGACAATGTCAATTGCTAAATGTTGTCAATGCTAACTGACCTTGCTAACACAACTTTTAGATTTAGTTTAGATTTATGGCTTTGATTTTCCTCACAGTTTTAGAGTAAAACATGTTTTGGAAAATATGTATTTCATATAAATTGTAATTTTTAAATAGTAATTTTTGTGCATTTTTCATAATAGTAAACTTAAACTTCTATAACTTAAAAAAAATGAAACTCCACCTTTTAAACTTTTCACTTAAGCAATATTTTGCTAAGTGCCATCTTTAAAAGGAGACCAAAGCTTAAGTCCGTGCTGCAAAGCATATTTCAAGGTTTGTAATTGAATTGCTATGCTAAGTGTTTAACAGACAATAAATGGATCTTAACTATCCCATAAATTGAATTCAGTACCACAAAATCCCCATAAAAAACAAAATATTAAATTAAAAAAATTATCAAATTAAAATACAGAGCAAAAAAACATGCTGTCATCACCACCACGTGAGCAGCACAATAATAGATTTACTTGCAGTTTTAGTTAACAATAATACCTATTTCTGTCTAATCGTGTTTTTTTTAATTAAAACTAAAATCCATATTTTATGTTCATTTTTATCTGAGAAGTAGCCATGAAATAAGCCTTGAATCAGGGTTTAGCTGTACATCATCGATGATAAGCATATTTAGTTTCTCTAACAGACTGTTTTTGAATCCCAGGTGTTCGGCCTTGGTTGTGTTGCACAAGTGGTCACAGGAAATGGTTTTTTTGGAGATTACCTCAGCATAAATATAGGTTTTGGACTGAGTGTGGCTATGGGTGTGCACATTGGTGGAAAAGTGTCAGGTGAGACTCTCTTGACCCCAAGGTCAGACCTCTCCTAATTCACTGTTTTCCATATTAATGACAATTAATAATGCAAAATGTTTTATTCCATCGCATAGGAGCTCATATGAATGGAGCTGTTTCGTTCACAATGTGCGTGTTCGGCCGTTTGCGCTGGAAGATGCTGCCACTGTATGTTTTCGCCCAGTTTCTGGGTTCATTCCTCGCTGCCGGGACCATTTTTTCACTTTATTACGGTGAGGAGGAGTTATTTTTGTTCTTAGTGTTTGAGTAGGTCATTTAAATTGCCACAAAGTTTCTTCACTCACATCTGTACTGTGCTTTATAGATGCTATACATCATTATTGTGGGGGCAATTTCACTGTGTCTGGTCCCAAAGCAACAGCTGGGATCTTTGCCACATATCCAGCACCTTACATCTCAATCTACACTGGATTCCTCGACCAGGTATTTTTAAAAATTAATCATGTGGAAAAAAATTGCTCAACTGTACCCAGTAAGCACTTTTAGAGGAAGATATTTTTAAATTCTCCGGAATAGGTTGTGGGCACCGCCATGCTGTTGCTGTGTCTGATGGCTCTGGCGGACCAGAGAAACCAGCCGGTTGCGTCCGGAGGTGAGCCTGTGGGTGTGGGGCTCGTGGTGCTGCTCATTGGTGTCTCTCTGGGGAGCAACAGCGGCTATGCCATCAATCCCACACGAGATTTTGGGCCAAGAGTCTTCACACTGATGGCAGGTTGGGGCATGGAAGTTTTCAGGTGAATAAATATAAAATCAAGCTATAAAACACACGCAATTTGATATTTGTTTGGATCAGGGTTAATGATTTGTAACACCTCCTAACCTAGCCACAGTATCCCTGAATTCTCGATATGCATCACTTGAAACCATCCATTATATTTTGGATTTTGAGTCAGTTATCTACAGAGCACCTAAAGGGACATGGTGATGAAAAAAATATGAGATGGGAGGGAAAAAAAATATATCAATGCTTTTGCGTACCCCTGAGAAAATCTTTGCATTCTCAAGCAAAGAATTCAAAAGGTTTCTCGGGGAACGCAAGTTTCTCAAGAGAATGCAAAAGCATTGACATTTAATTTTTTCCTCCCATCTCATATATTTTCTTCCATCCTCATGTCCCTTTAGGGAAGCGTTCCTCAAATCAGATTCCTGAGCTAAACTCTGCAGGACAGTGGATTTGAGGAACCTGGGCCCGGTAATTATCAGATAAGATTTATAACAGGAAAATATTTGGGCAACACTTTACAATAAGGTCTCATTTGTTAATGTATTAACTAATATGAACTAACAATGAGCAGTACAGTTGTTGTAGTATTTATTAATCTTTGTTAATATTAGTTAATAAAAATAGTAATTCATGTTAGTTTGAAGTGCATCAACTAATGTTAACAAATACAACTTTTGATTTAAATAATGCATTAGTAAATGTTGAAATAAATACTAAAGTACTTGTTAACTAATGTTAACAAATAAAAGTTGTATTCATAAAATTGTATTGTTTAATACAATAATGTTGAATTATTAATTATGTAGACATAATACATTATTATTTAATCATACATTGATTAAAGAAGCATCCATAGTGATTTTATTCAAAAATATTCACAATTATAAGATCAGATATTATGTAACAAGAAAAGTAGTATGCCTACATTTGGTGTATGATCACTGTAAAAATGTAAAACTATGTAAAATTAAGTTTTAAAAACTTGATTTAATAATAAGTAATATATATATATATATTTAATTGTACAATTACAACAAAATGTAAAAAAAAACATTTAGTTACATGAAAATATAAAATAATAATATATTATTTTACATGTATATTTATTGAAAAGAATAATGAATAAAGCAAAAAAAAAAAAAATGCAAAGTGTATAAATTACATCATGATTTCATTACATTTAAAGTGTTGTGATGTATTTCCAGGGCAGGAAATGGATGGTGGTGGGTACCTTTGGTGGCCCCCTTTATTGGTGGAGTGATGGGGGCTTTAATCTACAAAGCATTTGTAGAGCTACACCACCCTGATCTTAAAAGCACAAAGACACAGTCTCCTGAAGATCCTGAATGTGTTCCTCTGGAAAAGTGCAAGAATGGCAGTGCAGAGATATCTGTGTGAGACCTGCTCAAGTTAAGGACCAAGAATGTTACAGAGACCAAAGAAAGAAAGTGCCATTTCTACAGAGGGAAGGTAGGATGTTTCCAGGAATAATATGAAAAATGGATAACGGTTGAAAAGCCTATGGGGTTCATTTTTTCAGGCAAACTTTCTCGTTCCAGTGTGTACTACAGTACTTCCTTTTGAGTTATAGAGGAATAAGCTTATGAAGAATCTCAAGACTCAGGATTGTCCATGTTTGATCTTTAATAAATACACACACACACATACACACACACACACACACACACACACACAGACTTATGGGCATCAATAGATGAAATTTAGCTGCTAAAGTCCCAGCATAAGCCAAAAGAACAGTCAACACGCCTGTATGTAAGTTGGGACGGCGGGGTCACCGTTTAGTCACGCCGTGTCTCCACGAGATCCCCTGTCCTTTGGCTGTACTGCCGCCGCTTGCTGGGACCTGCGCTGGCTGCTTCTTCTTGGGAGTGGGTGGCTTGGCCTTGCCGCGGAACGCCTTGGCTGGGTCCAGCTTGTTCAATAAAGGTTCACTGGATGTGTCAAGATGGGGATCGCCATAGAACGTCAGGGGTTGGTAGAGAGCGGCCCATTGCTGTATCAAGAAATCAATGGAGAAGTTACTTTTTAGCAGTTGATTACATAATGAAAGTGTGAACATTCACTATTGAAAGGGTGGATTCTGCTTCAATCTATATCCAATGAATGATTATTATCAAGGTATTAATCAATATTTTCCTTCTAAATATAAAATTGAATGACTTCTCTTGGCTTTTGAGATTTTACTTAGTAATTGGATTTACCAGTGTGATTACTGAAATGTTCTTTTCATGTATTCTTTAATGTCTGTATTAAATATCTGAGAGGTGACTGAAGGTTGGCCCATGCAAGGAATGCAGTAACAGTGCTTCAACATGTGTTAAAACATATGTATATATATATATATATATATATATATATATATATATATATATATATATCTGTTCCTCAAGCCCACCATGACAACTATAGGTCATAAGGGTTATTGGAACCAATAGTTGAAATGACCATTTCTTAGTTAAAGCATTTACTTTGCTTATCTATATTAAAGCGTCCTCTCATTGACAGAAAGGACACATTATCTGGATATTTTGGGGAGAGACGACTGTTGATAGTTAGAGCCTGACCAAATCCAACCTTGAAGAAGCTGTGTGTCTGTGTGTGTTTAAGCATTCTTGGTTAGTGGCATTATTGTAGATTGACTGACTTGTTTTCTACAACATGCTGGCGCCTAGACATACAGTCTTGTGACCTCGGAGGGACACTCCCGTACGTAACTCAGGGTCCTGGTGGCAGCTGCACAGACTATCCATGTGTGGAAATTTTGTATGTTTATCTAATTCATAGCCAATCAGAATCAACCTGTAGCAAGGATGTAGCTTAGACCTTGGTGAAGGGTATAATTGCTGAGTGGCCAACAAACTCCTTGTGAGTCCTAAGCTGACTTCTGCTGGATAAATCTTCTAACTATCTTCAGTAAAAATTTATTATGTTACTGACTCCTGTATTAAATTGATTAATTGGACTCCTAACTCCTGGTCTTCATTAATCATCTGATCAAATTTCCATTTTCATTCAAAGATTTGAGCACAGTATGATTTTTTCCCCCCAAAGATACTTTTATTCAGCAAGCACACATTAAAACTGATATATATTTAAAATATTTTTAAAATAAATTATTTTTAGAGTTTCCACAAAAATATGAGACAAAATATTTGGCTGCACAACTGTTTTCAACATAGATAAAAAAGGTTAAATAATTCTTAAGCACCAAATCAGCATATTAGAAGGATCATGTGACACTGAAGACTGGAATGCTGGGATTGCCATGACAGGAATAAATTACATTTTAGAATATATGTAAACAGTTCTTTAATTTGTAATAATATTTCACAATAATACTGTTTTCCTGTATATTTGATCCAAAGCTGTGAGCATAAGATAATCTTTCAAAAACCAACCCCACACTAAATATAGCAAAGTGCATTACCAAGAGACCTTAAAATGTATTTAAAACAGGCCATTTAAAGACATTGAAGTGTTACTTTCTTTGCATTTATTAAATAAAATATACAGAATAAAATAAGGAAGCCCAGGCTATTAAGTATTTTAACATAAAAAATAGTATACACACATCTCTTTTAATTCAATTTATTCAGGCTGTAAAAAACAAAACAAAAAAGTTGTATCCTTATATACTGTATCCACCACCAAATATAAATGTGTAAAACCATACAGTAAATATATTTTTTAAATATAATTTTTTTCTTGTAGACTTTAGTCAAATAAAGAACAATAATTGATTAATAATACAAATTTAAATAGTCTGTTTTTTATAGAACAGACATATAGATAATGCTGACCTTAGCTTGTGGGCTGGGGCCATACGGTGTGAAATTACACTGCCACTCCGGAAGCCCCAGATGAGTGATCATAAGTCGGTAGTAGGCAGTGAAGGAGGGGGTGAGATAGTGCCAGAAAAGTGAACGGTCCAAGAACCACACCTCACACTGCTGAGCCATTACACCTACACGACCTAGAACGGGCCAGCAGACACAGGGCCAGATGGTAGATTAAAACGATATAAACGGTTTTTATATGCTAACTCTTCATATCCTTCTGGATTAAGTGTGGGATGCATAATCACCTGGACTGCAGCTCTTGTAAACAAGGCAGACTTTGCCATTACCATTGCAGGGGTCCAACTCAAATATGCGACTACGACAATCAAAGTGAGGTTGTTCAGGGCCATCAGATTCTAAAAGAGACATGATATAGGTTATATAATTCATGCAAATTTCCATGCAATGAAATAAAGATAAAATGCCTAAAGATGAAAGAAAATCTCACCCTGTAAGTCATCGTCGAAGTCAAGATCTGCTAAGGTAGGTGCATTGGGGAGGGAATATACATTGGACTGAATCAGGGGTCTTAGCTGAGCAACACTGTTTATCACCATGCATCCCACTGGAACCACTTCATCTGTAAGATACAAAGCATATATAGTTTTTTAGAATAAAAGCATAACCATAATATGGAATCAAAAAATGTGGTGCATGTATAATGATGTGGTCGCAGAAGTAAAACACTGATCAGATCTGAAAAAGCAGTATAATAGGGCTAAATTTAAAGTACCATTATAGTTTATCTACACTGTATAATGGGTTTCATTCGATCAGTGCATGTTTCAGCGTGCTTACTTTCCAGCTTGGAGTTCCAGGCAAGCATGAAGCCATCTGTTGTGAGATAGAAATCTCTGAGATCTTCCGGCAAAACGCAATTGTTTTTCTGGAGAACACACAGGAAAAACACACCTGATATAAACATACCCACATCAAAGACCTGCTTTGAGAATATTCTGTTATATTGAAATACCACCATACCTGCTCCCAGGAGAGAAGGCATCTCTTTTCTGCAGGGGCTTTCTCTGCAAATCGTACATCCAGCACACCAGGGAGGTTCTCTGTCAAGCAGAAAATATGCAAAAGAATCATGCATATCATGTATGTAATAACATTGATAACTGACTTGGTTTGCATTAGTGCTGAGACAGCCACACACACTTGTTTTTATATCTTTACATAGACGTACATCATTTTATACTGTACAAACTGTATATTATCTACCCCTACACTTACCCTACCTATAAACCTAAACCTATAGATACATCACCAAAAAAAAAAAAAAAAACTTCACTTGGTATGATTTTTAAGCTGTTTTCCTCATGGGGCCTGGCCAAATGGCCCCACAATGTAAACATTTTCACATTTCACTATCTTTGTGGAGATATTTGGTCCTCTTAGTGTAGGTTAAACAAGAACACACATACACAGTCACAAAATATTGAATCACAGTAAGCTGGTTTAAGATGGTATCCCAGTCTAGCCAAGCTGGTCCACTAACACAAACCCAAAACCAGACCAACCCAGGAGAACAGCTAGCCATGATGTTTTTTTTTCAGCAGGGCATGCAGCTTATTATAGGATGCAGACTACACTACAATTATTTTTTATTAAACATTGTCCACTCACCCAAAACCCGAGTAATACCGAGGGTGAGTCTATCTACAAACCCCTTAAATGTCTTCTCATCTTTTACCTCCTCCATTCCAAAATAACGTAAAAAGCATCTATATAATTCTAGGACTGTAGGACATTCTTTTGCTGCAGTCACACCGACGGATGCTGAGGTTACCAAGCACGCAGAACCAAAACATTGCGGTTCTGCATTCCTATTGGCTGAGAAAGTGAGAGATGAGTGATTTGACCAATAGTACACCGGATGGGCGGGCGAAGCAAGTTAATGTCATCCAATCAGACTCACCAACGATGAAAAATAGGAGAGGCTCCTGCTGGAAGTGGCGGTTGTTTCAGTATGGCGTCTGTTGCTGAGGGCGCAAATGGCAATGGAATCTACTGGATTCATGACAGTATCCTTCTCACGTTTTTTGCGTATTTTTGTTCGACGAGTCGGTTTAAATTAGTTATATTATATTGGTTTGGAAAGCATAAAGGTAAACCGTGGCCAGTGTGTATGAGAGAAGGGAGGCTAATAACTTATTAGCGGATTTTCATTGTCAGTTTAACCGAACGCTAGTTTTAGTAACGTAAGTTACACAAAGCTGCAGTTGTTCTGAATTTAATTTGTATTATTGTTGAAAAGACACATAGAGTGATCGTAGACAGTGAACGTTGTACAAATCCCTAGAACTGTAAAATTATCATCACATTGGGGCTAACTGCATTTTATCATATAGATTGGAGTACTAACGTTAATGCTTTAGTCTTATGTAATTCTGTTTAATAATATGTTTTTAGACTGTTTGGCTCCTTTTATGTTTTATTTTAGGCTTAGGGGCTTTCTCTTGCTTCTCTTGTATTTCCTTCAATTTGCATATAATCAGATGAAGAACAGGGACAGCCCATGGTTTTTGTTACAGGTGAGTAAATTTAGTCTGTTTCTGTTATAACCTATTAAAATATCCTGTTCATCATTCTGGCTCCTCATGTTTGATATTTGAAAACTCACTCCCATCCTCTTTTAGGGATGAGCAGGAACCTTGGCTTAAAGTTTGGTTCAGCAAATAATACAGAGGGAAGGATAAAAAGGAGAGCTGGCAGCATGGATAAAAGTGGCAAGAAACCAGGATTGCATTTGGGAATGGCAGTGGGAAAAGCTTCAGATCAGAAGCTGCCTTCTACTGTAACCAAATCCAAAACTACTACACCTGCACCAGAACCAGAACCAGACCTTCCTCCTTTGACTTCAGCTCAGGTGAGCAGTGACTTATGAATATTTACAGTGTTTCTGTTTGTGTGGTGAAATGCTTTTGACTTTTCACAATTGTCTGCAGGGATGCTAAATTGACACTGTTAGCAGAAAAAACTAAGTAATTTGTGGGATTTCACCAAACACTCCAAGTTGGCGTGAAATTGATTGTCTTTTCTTCCCTATTGTCACACATCCGAGGGAAATGGCTTTTTCGAATCAGAAAAAAATGTAGTGTGGGATATTATTTTGTACTTCTCTGGAATTAATTGGATCGGTATCATTTTAATATTTTTCTCAACCTCCTTATGCTGGTTGCATCATTATCACCTTTTTCATCCCTGATAATTTACATTTCTGTGTGTCTCTAATTAATTACTCCAAACAATTAACTAGTCAAAAGTCTGTTCATTCTTTATTTTTTACTAATTTCCATGTTTAATAATATATAGTTATCAAAACTATGAAATGGCACACATGGAGTTTTGAAAGTTATGCAGTGACTAAAATAAATGTAATATTTATATATTTAATTTAAATGTAAAATTTTATAAATCCAAAAAAATATTAATTTTGACCTATAATTGAACTCTGGACATTCCTATAGATGCTGGTCTCCTATTGACTGCTTTTACAACATCCACTCCAGCATCCATTCAAAAATATCCAATAAAATTAAATTGAGAAACTTTTATTGTTTATCTATTTACAAAGCTTTTTGGAGCTTTTGAGAAACATGCTAATGTTTCCAAATTATGTCCTGACTTTAGGGCTGTGAAACGATTAATCGCGATTAATCTCATCCAAAATGAAAGGTTGTGTTTACATAATATATGTTTGTGTAGTGTGTATAATTATATTGTATAAATACACACACATGCATGTATATGTTTAAGAAATATTTGCATGTATATAATTTATTTATATTTACACAAAATTAATATACATAAATATAAATATTTGATAATACAAATAATTTCTTAAATATATACATGCATATGTGTGTATAATATACAAGATAATAATACACACTACACACACATATATTATGTAAACGCATAATTAATCACGATTAATCGTTTCACAGCCCTACCTGACTTGTTAGGCTATATTATGTTTTAGTTTTTATTACTAATCACAATTAACCCAACAACCAATTAGTTTTGGATTTTTATTTATTTATTTATTTTACAATTACAGCAGTGGTGCTTTAATTAGGATAGATTTGAGATATTTTGTACATAAATATTTGCATGTTTTGTGCCATGAATATTGAAAACCTTTGTTTGTTAATGTAAAAACATGTGTTTTGTGAAGGCCTCTTAAAGAAATGCATCTAATCAGGGTAAAGTGAACCTGAAATCAACTAAATTATTCAGGTTTTCAATAAGACCAGTCAAGTTCTTGATTTTGTCAATGATATTGTTTTGTTCTGCATTATATATATGTATGTAAACGTAATATTTGCATATATTTGCATATATTTTTGTCTGTATCAAACATCACCTTGCAAGAACTGATTTTTCCTTCAGGAAATGTAAAATCGAACTATCGTTGACGGTATTAAATTGGCAGGTTCTTTTTTAAAGGATGTACAAAGAACCTATCCAGGTTTGTTTATTTGATTTGTACTTGAAATCTTCTGTTCTGGATTGTAGACTCTCTTCAGCGCTGCCCAAGCCAAAAGTAAGCCATCGCTGAAGGATCTCTGCCCAGAGGACAAGCGTCGGATTGCCAATCTCATTCAGGAGCTGGCCAGGTAAAGCCCTCTCATTATAGTGGTCTGATGAATGAATGATTACAGTGCACCTCAAGCCAATGTGATTTACTGTGCATGGATCTGATTTTGTTTACGTGCTTCTTTTCAGAGTGAGTGAAGAAAAAGAGGAATCTGTACAGAAACTCAGGGATGAACAGGAAACCTTTGAGAAACAAATCATGCAATTAGAGCAACAAAACCAGCTCATCGTCCAAGAGAGAGAAAGTATCCTTTTGCAACAGAAACAGTAAGAATGCTTATCGAGTTTAGGTTTTAGGCTTTCATGTAAATGAAAAGCTGCCATCAATCACATCAAATTAACATCAATTACATTTTAATGGCAAACAGTCAGTGGAGGGTGGTGACTATGATTGATCTCGTATTATTGTATACGTTTTTTATTTCACAATAGTTATTTTTTTCTGGTAATAAACAAAAGGTAACACTTTACAATAAGCTTTGCTAGTTAACATTAGTTAACTACATTAGTTAACATCAACTAATAATGAACTGCACTTATACAGCATTTATTAATCTTTGTTAATGTTAATTTCAACATTTACTAATACTTTATTAAAATCTTGTTAACATTGGTTAATGCACTGTGAACTAACACGAACAAACAATGAACAGCTGTATTTTTATTAACTAACATTAACAAAGATTAATAAATACTTTAACAAATGTATTTCTTATTGTTAGTTAATACATTATCTAATGTTAACTAATGAACCTCATTGTAAAATGTTTCCAAAAATATATACAATGTGTTCCAAAATATTAGGCAAGTGACATATTAGTAGGATTTCACTATAAACATTCAGATTTTATTGCATATATATATATATATATATATATATATATACAGGGGTTGGACAATGAAACTGAAACACTGGCCAATGTTGGAGGTTTGACATCTATATGCCTGGCGACCAATCTTCAGAGTGAAGCACGGGTGGATCAGTGATGAGCTCCAATATCATGACAATCCTGATTGTATTTGATGGACACGACACTGCCGAGGACTACCAAACCCTTCTTGAGGATCATGGGCACCTGATGCTCAAACCGTGTATCAGCATGATCATGCACAAACACACACAGCAAGACTTGTGACAGAAGGGTTTGATGTAGATGAAAGTGACGTTGAACATGCACAGTCACCAGATCTAAATATTATTGAGGTGTTTTGGAGGAGCGTGTCCACCAGCATCATATAGTGACCTGGACACTGTTCTGGAAGAGGAACGGCTCATAATCCCTCTGGTCACTGTGAAGGACTTCTATCTGTCATTCCCAAGATTGATTGGTGCTGTATTTGGATGCAAAATGAGGCCCTCACCATACTAACAAATTATTGTGTTGTAAAACCAGGTGTTTCAGTTTCATTGTCCAACCCCTGTATATATATATATATATATATATATACACAGTTATATGTAATTAGAGTACAGTCACTTTACTCACAGCTAATTGGTCCAGTCTGCGATCTCTAACCCCCCCCCCCTCCAAACAAACTTGGTCAGGAGCAGGTTAGCAGTGTCGTGTACATTACATGGGGTGATGAAACCTGCTAAAACCAATCCAATCTTGTGTCTGAAAAAGTTTGCGCAAACTAATCTCAAACTTACCTGGGTAGCAGCTGAAACCGGCTTCATGCAACAGGCCAATGATCAATTTAGTGCATCCTTGCTGAATAAAAGTATTAATTTCTTTAAAACAAACAATACAAGCAAAAAAAAAAACAACCTATTGTCCCTAAACTTTTGAATGGTAGTGTAATTCACTATGTGGTGACTTAAATCACAGTCCACTCTTTGGAGAAAGGGAAGGACTGTTTTGTATTTTCGACTGACAGGGGGCAGTGTTGTCTAAGCATTGGATTCATGTTCAGCCTCGTCGTGACTGCTGTAGGGGCAATATAACCACAGGACGTCATTGAGACGGTTGTTGAATTACACTTGTACTTGGAGGGATCCAGTTTCTTTGGCATATGCGTCACATTGGACTACTCTAAATATTGAATTTCATTAAAGATGAAATGGGCTTTATTTGCTGCATTCCCTGCTGAAAAATCCAGCTAAAACCAGCCTAGGCTGGTTGGCTGGTCTTAGCTGGTTTAAGCTGGAAGTAGCTGGTTTTAGTTGGTCACCCAGCCTGGCTTAGCTGGTCAAGCTGGTCTCCCAGCCTGACTTAGCTGGTTAAGGTGGTCTCCCAGCCTGGCTACCAACTTGACCAGCTAAGACCAGCCTGACCAGCTGAAAAAGTGTTCAAAACCCCTCTAAAACCAGCCTGATAAACCAACTAACCAGGCTGGGAGACCAGCCAAAACCAGCCAACCAGCCTTGGCTGGTTTTAGCTGGATTTTTCAGCAGGGTTGTTGTGTGAAATGTAACAAACAAACGACAAAGAGAACGCACACTGTGTTAGGTTTAATATTTACTATTTTAGATGCCAGTTTTTGAGCTCAGGGATCAGACCCGTCCTTGGTGTGGGTTGAAATGCTTTTAATTTTCGTTTGAAATTGAAAGAGCTGGCACTGATCTCATGACCACTGGGAACGGCGTGGGTTTCTTCTCGTGCCAACCTGTCATCCGACTGGCACATCACAAACTTCGCACAGTTCGGATGCTCCCTTTTTTTCCTTGCGGCTCTGCCAGCTTCGGTGATCTTGCTTTGGTCAAAAGACATGGCGAACCATCAGTTTCGTCCAACACTGTGAAATACGAAGAGCAATCGCAGGCTGCTAAATTGCAGATTTGGCAGGCGAGCTCAGAAATTAGGCGAGCTCAACTCAATTAAATGCACTTTGGCACCGCGGCCTGGCATTTCCACTAAAATTCAAAACTCCATTAAAAAGAGATTGTAGTGCAAGACAAACTGTATGAAAGCCCCCTGTGGAGACAGGGCGGTCTCGAAAGGTATCAGACAGATGATGGCCCACAGAGCTGGTCTTAAAGGTTAAGGAGGACGCAAAAAGACAAACTGAGTCACGAGGCTCTGTGTGGAGTAATTGCTCGCATTGTCTCCATCTCATCTGCCGGGATTGCGATTATCAAGAGGAAATATCTCCGTAGGAGGGGGAGAAAAATTATAAGTTACATTCTGTGCGTAGGAAGAATTTGAAGCCCGTGTACGGAATGAAATTAGACTTTTCTCAAGCCTGTCTTTGGCATTCTACACCACGTCTCTGAGCGGTAGATTCTATTACCGAGAAGCTCGCAATCTTTGTTCTTCACAAGGAATTTACATCAAGAAGCATGGGAGACACAAAGGGGAAGTTGAATGCATTCATCAATAATATTAATCTCATTGAAGTTTGCATGGTCGCTTTTTTGAACGCTTCGGATGGATCAGAGGAGCAGAAGTCCTTTTGTAATAGTTTGTTTGACTAGTTCTGAATCCGTGCATCCTGGCTGGATGAGCTTAGGTGGGGCATAAGCCCTCACAGAAATGGCACTTAATCACAAACCCGCTGCTTGCATATTGTTTATGACCAATTAGTTTTGTAGACACACTAATAATTGGAAGTAATAAACCACATGCTCGCAGCAAATGAAGCCCCGTGATATATAAATAATCAAATCATCAGTGGCTTGATGAGTCATTTTCACTGTTATTTAAATCGAAGTGTGCGGTTGTCTGAACTGTCCTCCTATCGATTTACTTCTCAACCTAACACACGCAGACCATCCTGCCGAGTGGCCCCGTAAAATATTCTCTTCGGCGCAATTTTGTTCTACCTCGAGGTGGATTTCATTATTTTATTTCTGCGCCGGGCTGACAGGGGAGTGAATCATGTTGACAGCGCCTGTCTGAAATATCGAATGCAAACTCTGATTTTGTGTATTTTTGGATGGGGGGTGGAGACACACCGTGCCTGCAGCTTTCTTTTTTCCTGATGTAGGCCCTCGGAATGAGCTCTGATTGGCCGGCAGCCAACAGAGGTGCCTGCGCGGTGGGAAGCGAGAGAGAATCTTATCAGTCCCGCTCCAGTCGCTCCAGATTACCAAGCGCTGAGCGTTCCCGCACGCCCTTCTGTTAATGTATTAATATGTGTGTTTACGCCCAACCTGTCTATCAGAGTATCAGAAGCCTCTCGTCAGCTGCGAGGTAGATGCCTGCGTGCGATTCACTCTATCTACGAGACAGGCTCTTCGTTCTCATTACAAATGAGAGGCCTATTTATGGTAAGGGTCCTTGTTGAACAGTTACTCATTTCATACAGAGGTTTGACATGCAGCTGTCATAAAGGACATTGTATGTCGGCTCCTCAGGATTTTATATCGCCTTTGTATCCTCTCATTGTAGACAGTCAGATGTTGACTGATGAACTTGAATGAGGTATAATAATAAACCTGATTGATTTAGATAAGATATTTTTACCCACGTTCTTAACAAGCAATCGACCATCAGTTTGTGGATCCGCTTTCTTTTTGCGACCTGTGCATGCAGGATGTCAAACTCCTGTTTGCAAGGGTTGTGTAAACATTTATAAAAAGGCATTTATTTAATCAATTATTTGAACAGTAAAGACAGTTTCTAAATATATTTTAAAATGTAATTTATTCCTGTGACGGCAAATAGGAATTTTCAGCATCATTACTGCATTGTCACATTATCCTTCAGAAATCATTCTAATATGTTGATTTGGTGATAAAGAAACATTTCTTCTTATTATTATTATCCTGGATAATAGATCTGATACAGTCCAAAAAAAAAAAGAAAAGAAATCTGCTTTAAAAAAATAATATTGGGGTAAACCAAATGGTAGCAGATGGAATTTGCAAATTTGACTTATCAGAGGCCTTATATTACATTTCTAATCACCAAATTAAACTTGTGGTAATTGGGGAACATTAGAACCACTCACTCTCTTGGTTCTTAACTTTAGTTTCTAATAGTCTGATCAATTTAATAAATCTGAAACTGAGCATTAACACAAAGTTAGTAATTTGTAGTAATTGTATGGCTAAATGTAATTATAGGCCTGCTTCTCATTCAAACTGACAGCACTGAATCAGTGTTATTAGTGTATCTTTTATATTACAAATTTATATTGTGTGTGAATATTGAATGTAGTTTGTAATCAAGCAAAACGTTACTACTTTAAGATGCAAGCTAAAACGGAGAACACAACAAATTGAATAATTGATTTGTCCTCTATGACCTGTTTAACTGACTGACTTCTGTGAAATGCAAGAAAGGATATTTCAAGACAACACTGGACACCATTGAGTTGCTGGAATAAAGAATGACAGAGTTTTTTTGTTATTGGGTGAATTCTCCTTTATTGCAGCATATTGCTTGGCAACTCTAAGGAAGTTATTTACTTTACTATATTATACTTTAATTATTTATTGAGCACTGGTGTCCTGGTTTGTTCTTATACTAATAAACCAGTGTGATTATACCACTTCACCTTGCCTTTACCAAGGTAACAATCACTAATCCTTTGTGGGTTATTATTTTTGTATTTATGAAATTCCTCTTCCTTTTTCTATCGTGCAGTATTCTGGAGATTTTAATACTAGCCTTTGTTTTTAGGTAAGATTTACCATGCTTATCTTATGGGTATTGGATTGAGAGGCTGTTGAGCAGAGCCTGGATTTAGTGCTTATTGACATTGTAATAACGGAGATATGAGGACTATAAATAATCTCTATATCGTTCTAACTTTCAGTCGGTTTGATCTGTGTTGCCCCTTTTGAGTTCATGGGCCTTGAGGTATTATAATGATCGCTGAGCGCTTGTGCTCTTCAGCTAGGCTGATTATTAAGAAGAAAGAGCAAAAAAAAGTAGCTTTCCATTATTGCTTTCCTCGTTGGAAAATTAGATCTACCGAATGGTTTTCTGCAAAGCGTGTGAGAGTAAGAGAGCGTACGTCACACTGTCATTAGTCGGCGCAGTCGGCGTGGCTGTGGTTCTGCTCCAGATCAGTTGAGTTCTGCCCAATGCTGCATACGTGCCAGCTCTCTGTCTCTCAGTCTGGCATTCTGCCCGTCCCTGCCCAGCCGGACCCAGATGGAGGAGTGTGTGAAGCCCTCACCCCGAAGAAACGCTTCTATCTCTTCTCTGCAGTTCTGCTGTCTCTTCTCGCTTTCTTCTCTGTCTGTGCACTTTTTCAAAAAGTCACAAACATGACTCCAGGTATTGGCGGCTGGGATTCAGCCAGAGAGACTCAAATGTCAGGAGCCAGAGTAGAAGTCCAACTGGTCTCCTCTTTTTGATATAAGGAGGACACTGGATAACTGAGCTCTCTGTGGGAGAATTTGTTTTATATATTTCAAGTTCTTGTAGCTTTTTCTGTCACCTAAACTTAAGGTGCGTTCATGTGCTATGGTAATAATGGTAAATACCAAAAGCTGACGTGGAAAATGCACATGAACACCCCCTCATGTGGTATTTTCCACTGGGCAACTCGTAGAATATTGTGATGGACGAGTTGCCAAGATGAGATAAACTTTGACCTGACCTTTCAAAATGGCGGAGAGCACTGCGAGAGTCGTGAATGGTGAATATATATACAGTATATATATATATGTTATCTAGAAAATATACAGCATATTATTTAACTTTTGAGTTTTGATAAATCTTTTTCTTGCTGTTGCAGATGACTTAAGCAATCTTAACAGGTCTGGATCTCCATCTTTTTACCACATTACGACAACAAAAGCACTTGAACGCAACACACTGGTAAATACCTGTTCACAAGTGGAAAATAGCACGTTAACGCAGCGTTATTCAGTTGTTTTTTCTTTTAGAATGTTTCAATTGTACCTGGCCAGTTATATCAAAGACTATAGAATAACACAAGATGTGTCACTCGTATTGTTTTGAATGGGGAAAAGTGCAATGATCAATATAGTGGAATAAGTCCCGCCCACTAAATAAGCTAATCACTGATTTGTAGAGTCATCGCGTCATTGCAGCTGCTGTTAGAAGCTCCGGTTCCTATAGAAACGGTCAGATGCCAGCTTCCACTGCGCATGCGCATTAGCTTGATCCAGCCTGAAAAATTTAGTTTTCTGTCATGATTCGAACGTTTAGAAACAAAATATGAGGCAGTTGTTGTCAGAGTCAGTGGTGATTTCAAATATGAAATTTAATCGTAAGATTGGCGAAGAGTTTTGGAGAATTTGATGTTTCCGCATTCAAAGAGATAGGAGCTGTATTTGCAAGCCTGAGAGGTGTTTCAAAGATGGCCACCGAGTGACATACCCTGTCTTAAAGGGACTTTGGTTGTATTTTATTTAATTTTATTTAACAAAACTGCATGATACAGATTTAGTTTTTGGCATTCTCTAAAAAAACCTATCCTAATTATAACCTTTGGTTATGACCATTACCCTTGGTTTATACCATATTCAGTGTTGCTTGTTACTGATACTGTTCTGAAAAACATTATAAAATAATTTAATCAAAACAAATTTGCCTAGCTATCTGAATAAAAAAAAAAACCCATCTCAAATCTTTTATGGAAAACACCAAATTCCTCAAAATGATAAGCTGGTGTTTTAATTACTGTACTGTCCTTTTTTTTATCACTGACGTTGACCAATCTTGAAATGTTATTTGTTTTACCTCTCAAGCTTGATGATATCGGTTTTGGGCATATATTTGAGTGTTTACCTTGACATACAGCTGATTTTACAGTTACTAATTACCTTTGGGGCACTACCTTGAGGGAGGTTTTTTCCTTTTACCTAGGAGTACCTTCTGTATTCCTTTTGTACCTTCAGTCTCCTGCCTGCTCAGCATTAGCTTGGCAATACTACATTGGGGGAAATGGATTACCATGTTTGGCTTGGAAGGAGAGAGGGTTTTAGTCTAAGTGGGAACAGTGACAGAGTTGTTCAGTGCGTGTTGAACCTTGACCCACGGCACAGGCCTGCAGAACCAGTACCGAGAGTGTCAGGAGCTGCTGGGACTCTATCAGCAGTACCTCTCCCAACAGCAAGAGAAACTCAACAAGTCTATCACACTGCTCAATCAGTCCTGCTCCCACAGCAAGGTGAGTACTAAGAGAGAGCGTGTCTGTGTGTGGGAGAGAGCGATAGATAAACGCCACAAATGGCTCAGACTGAACATGTGCGTGCACTGAATTTTTATCCTTTACGCCATGTTGGAATTTTAGCTGATCAGTCACAGCATTGTATAACCATAGCAGGTAGAATTTCATTTGTATAGCCCACTATCTTTATAACCTGGCAGACCAACCAATTTATCGGCTGATATTTGGCCATTTGAAATTTTGAATGCAAACCCAGTTTTTCTTTTAAAAGCAAATATTGGGTGAATTGATGTTGTTTCGATTACACTTTTGTAAGATACTTTTATCTAGAATGACTTTATATATATTTATTTTAATGTACAAGACTGACCTTGAATACATGACGATAACTGCTCACTGCAGTTTGCAGGCTTATGGAAGTCCACCAGTAATTCCCTAGATTAAATTGTGCTTAGTCAGTTGTGTCATTTTCCCAGCTACAGATTTTTTTTTTTTCCTGTATTTGTCCCTCTGTCTTGCACATGGTCAAAGAGAGAGATAAGACCACCAAGGTTGGCATGAAATGAAATGGCATACATAATTCATTTTACTTCTGTAATATGACATTTAGAAATGAAAGAATATTTGACAAGGAAAAATGAATGCCACAGTTTAATATTATCAATCTGAAGTTGTTTTGACATCAGCTAAATTCATTGGTGTTGCAGAGTATGTATGTACGTATGTATTTTTACTAGTGCTGTCAAAATTAACGAGTTAACGCATGCAATTATAGATTTTTTTTTTCGGTTTACCACGTTAAAAATATATTAGCGCAAAATGTCCATTTTGTCGCATCCTCGCCAGTCTTAAATTATATAAATTATAAATAAAGTCTTAAACTCAAAAAGTGAGAAAATGGGATGCATGTCAGATTTGTGTTGTGCAGAATGTATTAAAGTGACTGCAGCCTAATAAACCCACTGTCATTATGGATAGTCAAAGAACAAAATAAAAAGAGAAAATTACTGCTCTTGACTGAATAACATTTGTATCTTTAATAAGGATTAATCTATATTTAATTTATAATTTATGTTGTGAAGCATGTGAAGTGTTTAATAACTTCAATTTCTATATATATCCATAGACCTACCTAAAAATATTAAAGCACTGTTTGCGAGGTCAAAAACAATGAAAGCAAGAACTTTTTTTTTTTACAGGGCAAGTAAAAATCTGAAATGGTCTGACTGGGCCTAATATATTGAAGCACAGGTAAATGTGACTTTATTATGTGAATTTGAACACACAGTTGGAACAGTTTTTGCAACATAAATATTCATACCAATTCTCAATTTTCATAAAAAAAATAAAAATAACTTTATAAAAAAAAAATATAAATAGTGATATATAAATAGTCCAAAATAACTGCACTTTACGTTTCTGAATAACAAACACCCCATACCTGGGGGAAACGAGGTATTTCATATTTAGTGATATGAAAAGAACCCTTAGTTAGAACCCCTATTCAAATATGGTGTATTTATTTATTTCAACCTGCTGACCACTTTTATGACCTCTTGTAAATCTTTCATGACGACCAGTGACACATCTGGTCTGTACAGGGTAACTAACTGATAATTCAACAAATAAAAAACCTTAATATCGACCTCTTTTTTTGTTGCTCAAAATTAACATACAGTAGATCTTAAGAAAGATTATTCATAATAATAGTAATGTTGCTCACAGCAGGGAATTTGAAGTCCAACATTTATTGCCTTGAAATGTGGTGAAGGTAAATTTGTCACAAAAGCTCTGTTTTGATGGCTCTATCGGCGGTGCTTTTAAAGAGGATGGATTTAGAGAAGCAGCCTCTCAGAGAGGAGTTTTGGCATGTTGACACTTTAGCATCTAGAACTGTTAACCTGTCAGCACACCAAAACCCTCTCAGAGAAGTTCCATCTTTAACTCCATCCCCTTTTAACCACTGTCACTAAAAATATTAAAGCTGAAACAAAATAAAACTCACCAACCGACACTGTAAAACCCGTACGTTGTTTTAGTTTAGAACGTGCACCCTGTGCACCCTCCATCTTAAGCTTGTATAAGGGAAATGAGCTTGTCCTCTCTGAAACCTTGGCTGTGAGTAATGCATGTTTACATGCTCCACGACCTCCTTTTGAATTAGTCAGTGGCCCATTTCTGTCCCCTCAGAGGCAGACGATTCTCCTTTGTCCTGAATGTTTATCTCTTCGGTGATTGACCTTGGGTTGTTGCGTCCTCTTGGGATGAGCCCACCCTCTCTGACTCCCCTGAGTAAAACCTACTTTGTTACTACATTATTAAAAGGTCAGAGGTGACGTATACTTTTTCTACCTCTGCTTCATCCCACAGATTCCTAGCAGTGAAGGGGTGCCCAGGAGGTCTTCATGTGGGAGAGGAACTGCTTTAGATGGTTCTTACTTGGACCTTTCTTTATCAGGAAGTAGAACTGAGAGAGGTGGGTCAGTGGAGTGCACTCATTCTTTCTCAACAGGACCTTTTAGTGCACCGTCCAGCAACGAGCAGAACTGTGGTGTTCATGATGAGCACACCAATTACAATTTTAAAGGTGGACATAGTGATCCCAGCTTCTCCAACAGGGAGCCCTCGGCCTTTGATGCTCTGAAGCGGCCTGGTGCCTCTGAACCCAAGTGCTCTCGTCAGTGCCACAGAATGAAGAGTGACAACATGTGTGGTGCTAATCGAAACGGACTTGCTCCGCCTCCTGGTCAGGAGAACTGGGAAGAGAAACGGCAGTGTCTTTTCCTGCAGAAGAAACAGCTGGAGATGGAGAGGGAGAGAATTCAAGCTCGGTTGGTTCAACAGGAAGAGAAACTTCTGCTCCAGAACCAGCAACTCCGTCAGTCTTACCTTCAGTACAGCAAGTAAGAGCCTGGCACAGGCCTTTTGTTTAAACAGTAGAAAGTAAAACATACACATAACTAATAATGCATACACAGACGTTCATGCACCTAGAGATTGTTCTAGTTCACTGTTCAATAATCATGATTTTTGTCTCATTAAAGAACAGAGACAAGTCTTGCTATTTTGGTGCTAATCATCATTATGCTACAAATTCTGTTAATAACTAGAATTGAACCGCAAACATTCTTTTAATTTTTTTTTTTTACGTTTGAAGGCTTCAGCAAGCAACCACAACAGATTTTGAGAAGCCCTTAAATGGAGACAGCAATTTTAATGAAGGTCCACAGTCCTGTTTTGTTATGGATCAGGTAACACACAGGTAAACATTGTCTTAAAAATAGCATTGAATTCAAAAAAGACCTGGAGAGATAAAGAAAAAGTCGAAAGTACAAATCTTTAAATATACAAAAGTTCCCTTTCAAAAGATTGGGGTCATTGAGAATTGTTTTTGAAAGAATAGTTTGGAATCCTGAAAATAAAAAAGTATGACAGTTTTCACAAAAATATGAAGCAGCACAGCTGTTTTCAAATGATTCTTGAGCACCAATTCAGCATTTTAGATTTCTGAAGGATCATGTGACACTGATGATTAATAATATCTGCTGATTTTTCAGCTTTCCATAACAAGAATAAATTCCATTTTAAAATATTTTAAAGCTGCATTGTGTAATATTTAGGAGGCTCTGTAGACAGAAATGCAATATAATATACACAATTATGTTTTCAGTGGTGTATAAAGACCTTACTTAAAGGAGAACTCCGGCGAACAATGAACCTTTGGTCTAATAAAATATCGGTGCCTAGTCAATCGTTCTCTGAGATTTGTTTTCTTGATAATCGAATGTAAAGAGATTTATCTCTAAAAACTGTTTAGCGTATAATGCTAGTACTGGGGGCATTGACTAAGTAAAAGAAATCGCTAGTTTATACCACTAACAAGGCTCAAAATAGCCCCACACTAACACAGAAACATACTGAGGCTCCATACATGCAAAACGAAGCATTGGAAACTTTGTAAGTGTACAGACCGTTTAATAAGAAGATACTTTATGAAGACAGTTCACTTCGTGTATACAGGCAGCAGCCATCTTAAAAAATAGTCTCGATAAGTCGATCCCCGAAAGCGGTTCATACAGTTCAGAAGTTCGCTGAACTTCATACAGCTCAGATCACTCAGCACGTCGTTCGGGGATCGACTTATCGAGACTATTTTTTAAGATGGCTGCTGTCTGTATACGCGAAGTGAACTGTCTTCATAAAGTATCTTCTTATTAAACGGTCTGTACACTTACAAAGTTCTCAATGCTTCGTTTTGCATGTATGGAGCCTCATTATATTACTGTGTGAGTGTGGGGCTATTTTGAGCCTTATTAGTGGTATAAACTAGCGATTTCTTTTACTTAGTCAATGCCCCCAGTACTAGCATTATACACTAAACAGTTTTTAGAGATAAAACTCTTTACAATCGATTATCATGAAAACAAATCTCAGAGAACGGTTGACTATGTACCGATGTTTTATTAGACCAAAGGTTCATTGTTCGCCGGAGTTCTCCTTTAATGAATAGTTATGTTTTTATTGAATGAGGCATTTCTATCTATATACACCACTGATCCTCTTCCATTGAAATGTACCATTTTGTGCCGCGGACAAACGCATTTCGTCACTATGTTATTGTTCATGCAAAGGAGCTAGCTAAAGTCAGGGAATAAAACACTGACACAATGATGAATGAGTAACAATAATATTCTGAATAATTTATTGTTTTACTAAATAATAAAGTAAACATAATTTCTTAATTTATCCTTGTAATGAAACCTCAATGCTTAACTGGCTACCGTGACTTTTGATGTTTGCAATTCGTAACCTCACCGCTAGATGCCGCTAAAAATTACACACTGCACCTTTAAAATAGAAAAGATTACATTGTAATAATATCTCATAATATTACTGTTTTTAGTGTATTTTTGGTCAAATAAATGAAGTTGTGGTAAGAAACTCCAACTTTTAAATGGTGTAGAATAGTATATTTCTCTCTATTTCTTATTCAGCAGTGAAATAAAAGGGCAAGAGTCACACATTCTGCAGAGATGCGTTCAACAACCGTTGAGTAACATACAGTCACAGGAACAAACAAGTATTAAGCAACCTACACCCAAGCTTTCACAAGGTACGTTAACAAGAAATTATGCTCAATAAGTTAATCCTTTCTGATTTTTACTTTACCTTCTTAATGGAAAATGTAATAATTTTCTCCCTGCAGAGATCTCCATTACCAAAAAGGATATGGCCACTTCTCCTGTGATTCCAGAAAGCTTCCGGACATCTGCTCTTCCCAAAAGTCCTCCTCTTGGTCTTCCCAGGACTCCACAGGCCTCCAGGTGAGTTAAGGTTAAGTCTTGGGTCCATTTTTGTTTTCTATGCCATGGATTGGTTTCTTTATACACTCATCTAAGTCATCATCACAGACTGTCTAGGTCCTGCCCAGCTGTCTAGCACAGCCAATGTGTTTTTCCACACCCTTTCTGTATTTTTAGTTGAGCAAAACATTTAATTTTGCCATTTGTGTGGCCACTCTGTCAATTTGGGATTCTGTAGAGAGGCTGCTGTTGCAATTTAAAGATGGGGGAAAACTCCTGGTGCTTGAGATAAGCTTTCAGGAAACTCAATGAAAAGAACCATACCAGTAAATACAATTTAACAAGTTCAATTCAAGAAGGAGTGAAAAGAGGGAAATTACAGCAATTTTGGCTCAACAGCACAGCAGGGTCCAAGCCCATGTATTAATTGTGTTTTTGGAGTCTTTGCCTTTGTGATAGAGCCTGTTAATGCAAGAATGTGAAAGAGGAGAAGAGGAAGGAGATTTGATACATGGGGAAATCTAAATAAAACGGGGAAAAAGGAAGAAGAAGTGAACGAAGAGGAAAAAAAAGAGAAAGCTGGTCTGGGTCCAACACAGTGCGAGGCCTGTTTGATGAGTTAAATGAAGATTTTTGCCGACCAGCGCTGAGGCTGACAGGAGCCAAGCTGAGTCCCATTAGCTGGCGTAGCAGGGCCCAGCAGCAGGTGTAATTGAACCGAGTCTTCCAGCTCGGGCCGAGAATGCGCCGCCTCCCCTCAGCTTAATGAGAAAGAGTGAGGCAGAGAATGAATCACTGACCGCTAGCGCGAGACACACTCTGGGATAGGGAAGGAAATTCATTACCGTTTTCTTTTAACGTAGAAAGGTAATTAATGTGACAGCATGTCTTTTTTTTCCCCTCCCCCAACCCTCACTGCGAGAGTATGAGCATGTCTCGTTTAACACGCCATCTCTGAAAAATGCAGATTATTTGTAAGTCGTTTGTTAGGCGTATATCTGGGAGAAAATGTACTGACTTCAAAAGTAATTGCCTTTTTTCTCCCTGTATTATGTGTTATGGTGAATATTTTGCATTAATATGTTTCTTTCTGTCTCAGATGTTTCATTACCGAGCCAGAACTTTTACAGGGGCTGGGAAAATTAGGTTGCTTTGTGTGCATGATATTTGTGGGAGGCATACCAAGAGAATGTCAGAACTGACAGGGAATTGAATACTTGCGAATGCTTAATATGTACTGTACCAGGGAACTTGATAAGGGCCAAATGCGAACTAAGACTAAGGCAGAGATGTGTCTCTTAAAGGGATACTTCACCTCTGGAAAGATGGTGTACTTAAAATCGGTCATTTATGTTGAAGAAATATGAAATTATTTTTGAATTTGGAGCTTTCTAGACTGAGAAAAGCCAGAAAATGTAGTTTTGGCTTATGTGGATGAAAGACAATATCTCCTAGAATGCACTTGCTTCGCTGCCCTAGGAGGCCATGCCTACCGGTAACAAAGCGCAGTAGTTAAACAACAAGTCTTGGCTACTAGTGAGTCTCTGTGATGAGTCTGCATGGGGGATATGTCACGTCTCTGGAGGATATGAGGTTGGAAAGCATGGTAATTTGAAAATACTACAGGTTTATCACTAATACAAAGCTTAATGCTAAATCCTGAAGTATCCCTTTAAATGGAAGTCAAACTGTTGAATTTTAAGTGACCGTTCCGGATTCACCTTTCATTGTGACGTCAAATAGGATAAAATGTGATAAAATAGGCAATAAAATAGATCTTTAATTAGACATCTCCCTAAGTACTGTCTATTCATTAAGATTTTAGTTGAATAAATATTATTCCAGTTAAGGTGTTGCACATGGCAATATTAAATTGCTCAAATGGTAAGAAAATCTTTACAGAATTTCAAAGGAATTAAAATAAATGTATAAAAAATAAATATAAATTATGTAAAATTGTAAATGATGAATGGGAATAGAACATTACATTTCTGTACATCTGGGATGCAAGTCATATTTTGATTTAAAAGGGGACACTTGCCTTTGCCAATCTTGACACGGTTAGAAAAGAATCATGGGAATCACTAATGCTTAAAAGGTGCATAAACTCTTACAAGATAACCATTTACTCTAACCTGCACTATGGAAAGTGTATATATACTGTATATATAGACAATAAATAATTTATTGTATCCCACTGTCTGGAGGGTACTTTTGCATTATTCAAAACTAAACCTGATTTGAGGAAATCAATGATGCGAGTCATTTATTTATTTATTTTTTAGAAGCCAGAGGTTGGATGCTTCCAGGACAACTTCAGGTCTGATGCCACAGGGATAGTCTTTAGAAGAACTACCGAATGTCCCTGTCAGCCAGCAATAAATCAATAGACAAGCACTGTATTACTAATTACTGTATTACTGAGTTTGCTTAAAAGGAGAAAGATGCCCTGGGGATAAAAGTTTGGGTTAATGAAAATTATTATTAGTTATCATAACATGATATCATATATAAATCATAACATTTCACTCCACCGAAACAGGTAGTTTTCTTTGAGTGTCCTTTGGGTGTGTGAACCCAAATGACTAATTCTTTTAAATTGAGGGATTTTAAAGTTTTGGTAAAGCACTATTACTATTTTTCATACTTTGTGGTAGAAATGTTGAACCCAATTTATTAAACTTTGGCACATTTGTTGTCCCACCCCGTTTGTGGAAATGAATGATTAAGGAGACTTACTATTTTCATGGTGGGTGATAAAACTGTCGTAAAATTCCTTACATTGAAAAAGATCACAGAGACTTTGCGATTTGAACATATATATATATGTATTACTTTAAATAAATTCATTATGGTGTATTTTGCATTGCTAGCTCCTCACATTTCCTTTTGAAAATATAAGAAAATACTCAGAAGAGTGTTAGTAGACTGCTAGTGTCACAAAAGAGAGAAGGCAATGAATTATGCGGTCAGACTGATAAAACTCAACAACTTCTGCAAGACTCATGAAAACAATACACTTATCAAACCACGTCCTTCTTTCAAATTGCCTTCACCTTTTCAAATTAACCTGTGCAGTGCAGACTTGGGCCATCTCTTGTAAACTTCACTTGTTCCTCTTCACTTTTACAAGGGGAATTTGAAAAAAAAAAAAATTCAGGGCTGTTTTGATAGAGCTGAAGTGAGAAATGTCAGAGCTCCTGCCCATGGGCTGTGCTTCTCCTCAGCTTCTTATTATTGATTTGAAAGAAAATTGACATGCAGCTTTGTCAGTACTTTATGTTTAGGATATTTATATTACTGTTTTGGTCCAAATTTGTTTGGGCTTTCAGGCGTGACAGACATTTTTAATGAGAACAGTAAAATAACTGGAGTCAGAGGCAAAGGAAACTGATAAACTGTCTTTTGTTTGGAATTATTGAAGTAGAACCTGATTCTTTTTCAGTGTCTTTCATCCTCTCTGCATTTTACTCTCACGCTGATGAGAGTAGAAGCTTGAGTTGATGAGTTAACCAGTAGAGAGTCTAGTACATTGCAAATGTCTGTGAAGACAGCTTCGCTGATAATTAAGTCACGTAGATTTTTTTTTCATTTTTCAAATTTTACACACACACACACACACACACACACACACACACACACACACACACACATATATATTATTTATTATATATATTTCATTTAAAAAATATGATATAATATAAAAATATTTTTTATTTTATTATTTTTGTAGAATTTAAGATTTAGTTTTTTTTCTCTTCAATAATCTAGAGAGTTAAATACTACTATTTACTATATTTACTGCTATACTACTATATTTATATATATATATTTACTATATTTATATTACTATATTTACTACTACACTACTAATACTCAGCTCAACTACCCCCCCACCCCCCAAGGCATCTTGAACTCTGTTCCCAATGCCTAGCTGATCCGTTGAATGAACAGATAGCGTTCGAGATTAGCAAACCTCCTCTTAAGTGATATTAATGTCTCGTGGTCATTTACCAGTGGACCTTGTGAAAAGCAATGAAAGCTTTTGGGTAAATATGACTGCCAAACACATTAGCATTCTCTCTGGCAATTTCCTCCTACCAACGCCCTAACATCCCCCTCCCCCGCCCAAACTACACCTACCCCTTCCCTTGTTATAGATTGTGACCGGCGGTAAGAAATGCATTATTCATATCGGCAATGTCGTCCGTTGATGGATGGCTGTTTGAGAGGCCTGTCCGTTAAATAAATCAACAAATAAAAATGCTAATTCTCACATTTCTAGAGGGAGCCTTGCCAAAGTCCCACCCCAGCAGCCATCCACCCTTAGTGTAAGCTCTCTTTCTCTGTCTCTTTCCCTCTGATGCATATGTGCAAAAGAATCGTCGGATGGCAATCGATTGTCATTCGCCAAAACGACAAAATGAGATTCCCGGATTGGACATTACTATCATTGTCATAGGAATGGATGTAAACGAAACCTAGATTCAAGTTTCAGGCTTAAAAGCAAAAGAACATTAGGCAGCTTGATCCATTATGATGTCATTAAATATTTGTAGCAATTTTTTATTTTGAGTAAATATATGAAGTTGCTTAATGACATGTAGTGAGCAGGTCTCTTTCTCAAACAGGCTTGTAACTGGTTGTGTAATCATTAGCAAATGAAACATACCTGACAGATAAAGTGCAAAAGTTTGCTTTTGTTACTTATGATCATAATTATTGTTACTTAATATTTATTGCAAAGTCATTTCATTAAGATATCTCCATTTATATAAAATAACAGCAACATCAACGAGAGTGCACAAAAACATTCAGTGTAAAGTTGCAAGAGTGAAATGAAACATTCTTGATAATGAATGTATTACTGGAAAATATTTTGACAGGTTAACAGTGCAAAAACAACGTAGGAGTCAACATTAACTGTTTTATGCTGTTGCTGATACAGTGTTCAAGAATTGGAAATATGCATTGGAAGTTTGCATCCATGAGTATGAGGGTGGCCACGAAGATAAAAAGGCAAGATACCTGCTCTTTTCCAAAACATTGAACCACCTACTTAGGCAGTATTTTAAGGCATCATTTTGCAAAAGATAAGCCTAAATTCTTGGGTTCTCTGTCTTGAAGTACTATCATCGTTCGCTAAACAACAGGTTGTTTCCAAACCAGTGATGTTAAAAATAATTTTCATTAATTGAAATAAAGCTGAAATAAAATATTAGATGAAAAACTTAAAGGGGTAAGGCATTGAGACATCCAGTTTAGCTTGATCTTTTGACACGTATGTTTCGGAACTCAAAAAACTTCCTTGTTAGTCCAAAAACAGCTTTTATTGAAAGCGAAACCAAAACCAAGCTCTGAAATCAACACGTTTCGGATTTTTTCACAAGACACAACAGTTTGACGAAAGACGGCCTCTGCAGAATCAGATCAACGGTTACTTCTACATCATCTTTACACCCCTACTTCTACACCACTGGCGCATCAGTGAAATGAGAAGGATCACTGGACTAAAAATAACATTGCCTTCCAAAGGATCCTAATGCTAGGAAAGTGGTTATTTATTTTCAAATATGTGAATGTCTCAGCATTACTTGTTTTTTCGGTGCATTTCACTGTGGGTTCTTTGGTAAATCAATTGCAATTTCACCGTAGACTTTGCAAACACTTTTATTGTAAGATATGAACCCGACTAATGCCACAACATGCAAGTAACCGTGTTAATTCTAATGCTTTATCTGTGATTAGTGTTTTCTAATATGTAGGGGTGTGACGAGATCTCGTGCCACAAGATCGTGCGAGACTAAAATATGACGAGATTTCCCGTCGAGTGAAAAGCTGTCTCGCAATATCGCCATGACTGAACGTGAGGATGAGATTACGATAGAATATTCCACCGCTACACTCACATTCGCCTGAACTATCGTTTTGCTGTTTTTATAAAAAAATAAAAAGCATTATAAACTAATGTAAAAGTCTGCTCTGCTCATCCAGCATGAGTTGCCGTTGCTGCATGAATCACAATTCTTTGATCGCGTGACAATGGCGGAGAATTTCTTGCGCAACAAAGACTAAACGTCTGATAAATGTCTTCTCCTGTAGAATGTACGCTCAACATCGCTGCTCCCTATACGCAGAGTACGCGCGATCACCAATTTGAAAGGAAAACACAAGCTCCCTGAATGATGTGCATTGCGCACAAATTAGGCTTCATGGTCCGTCTCCCAATACCCATCTCTGGACTGTTTATTTGCACTATGGTCTCTGTTTGCACGAGTACTCTAATGTCTTAAGGACAACAGACAAGGGAGGCTCTGTTTCTGAATTTATAATCGGAACACAAGAACAACATAGAGACAAACACCCCAGCCTCGTTTCTCTCTACCCGACCTTTTCCGAACTCGCCACATTAACCCTTACAACTGCTGGTGCAAAATAAAACCGCTATTTCAAAACAATTATAGAGTCTGTGTGCTAACTTTGATTATGGTTGCACTTGCACTTATTGTTTGCACTTAAGACTTCAGTTAGCCAATCACATTGAAGTCTCACAGCAGACACGCCCCTTCCAACAGATTGTTCAAATCCGAGGGCTAAAATCAGGGTAGAAAAGGGCCTTTTATTTCTAAATTATGATAAATACTAAATACAGTACTAAAATAACGCTACATAAAACTTTTTTGGAGGATGCAGACTGGTATCTTATGAAGAATCTCTCATATAGGCAGTAAACGGCAAGCTATAGTTATTTTTTTCTGATGGCAGTAGGCAGAACAGCCAGTATAGTGCCGCACATGTAGGTTTGTTTATGGTGAATGGTCGACGCTGCCTCCAGAGTCCAGGGTCAGAGCTGTATCAGTGGTTAACAAACTGCAGTGGGTCCAGGTGGTCTGTCTAAGCACCGGCTTCTCAGAGGCCTTCGTAAAGTGTGAAGTGAGATCAACGGGCCTGTAGTCCTCAGGGATCCGGGGGTTTCCGATCTTTGGCAGCAGAACAATGCAGGATGTCTTCCAGAGCTAGGGCACCTTCATCAGTCCCAGCATGAGGAACAGGTGCTCAGGAACCCCACTGAGCTTGCTGTGTGAACATGTGTTCAACACTCTGGGGATCAATCCGTCAGCCTCAAAACTTATCTTTACCTGTGCAGAGATTCACCAGTTTGCTCAGTGCTCACCTGGTCAACTGAAATAGACATTTGAAGGGTGGGAGGAGTAGGTATAATTTTAGGTTTTAAAGGCACAGTTCACCTGAAAGTAGAGAGTCTTGATGTTGTTTCAAACCCTTAATATTTTAGATGGTCTTTCAGCAATTTTTCAAAAAAAGTTTTGGCTGCGTTTTTTTTATTCAATAAAAATTGTGACAAAAATGCACCGTAAAGGTGCTGTGACATTTACTGTTGTTTCATGGGCAAAATCCAGATGTTTCAATAAGAATGCAAGGATTTTCCTATGTAGATTTCGCAATTGATTCAAGTTGGTCACAGGCTGCGCTGACTAAACAGGAAGCTGTTTGGTTTCAAAGTGACTTCTGTGAGTCGTGCATCATACATCTCTACACTTTTTTTCAATGTACCTTTTTTTTCTTGTGAAATTTTACAGACATTTTGTTAATGTGACTGCACCTTAAAGCTACTGTGATTTTTACCCCCATCTAGCAGTGAAAAGGTATATGACCATCCATTGAATATTAGTTTCTGTTCCTCTCAATTCCGATTTCGTTTTAACTCCTACGGTGGCCAATGTAGTCCAAGATTAACATGGCTTCCAGTTCACCCTCGTCCATGAGTGTTAACTCAAACGTAAACGCGAAAGGCGAAGCTTGAATTAACGGGTATGTCCCTCTTTGGCTTATGTACTTTCGAGATGGAGGGGCAACATGGCGACCGACATTAGAACCCCTTACCCGTATGTATTTTCAATGGCATATTATACACTCACGAGAATACTTTTTATTACTCGAAGTAAATATACATTAATGAGCGCATATATTTTTGAAAGAACTGTTTTTAGCTAAGAATAATCTAAAAGAGTTACACAGTGTAGCTTTAAAAAGGAGTCATACATACTGTATATTGTTCACTATATTTCCCTGTAGTCCTACGATAACTTTTGTGAGAAACGGGCTGGAATTTATATATTAATTCAAAATCATTCCTTTTTTTTAAAGCATCTCGATGCGCATGTCTCTGGTTTGATGTCAGTGACGATCAGTTATGTGACACCTGAGAACCAATGACGTTTGATCTCAAATTGGTTGACGCGTCTTGATGTGTCACATTTAAATGCAAGAATACGATATTGAGTGACAGATTTACCAACTCTGCTCCAAAGTCTAGTGAACTGCCTACCCAGACAGCATTTTAAGGCATCTCAGGCATGCTTATCGACATCTCAGTTAAGATGTTGTCTTACGGCCCCGATATTCTCACGGCGAAGTTCTTTTTTGGAGCTTTTTTCAAAAGTTTGAAAAACATGAGAATTTATAGACCTTATTCAGAGCAGCGCCATGACGGGTATGAAAGCAAGGCTGTGACTTTCACTGGCATTATAATGAATTAGAATTACAACTTCAATTTCTATAAAGCGGCTCTCTGGTGTATTTATGTTTTTACTCGGCCAGGGTCCCAGAGCACACCTACATATTACATCATCGTCACAGACCAATGGTAGTATGAAGGTGTTTACCAGCCAGAGCAAACTTTTCCGGAAAGTTTTTGAACTCCAGAAAGGCACACAAAACAAACTTTGGCCTGAGTTTTGGCCTGATTTTGTTCAAAATGATATCATACAGTTTGTTCTTCAATTTCACTTGAAGTATATCGGGGCCTTCAGAGGTGTAGGCTGTAAAGAGCTCACTTGGTTTTGGAACAGAGCTTATGTGTTGCCTGAGGAGGATGGAAGTTTGAAGATTTGACACCCTTTAATTTCTATTTACCTTTCTGTGGAAACATTTTCTGGTGTAGTTGGCTGATACTTTTATGATTTCAAACCCAAAAAGTGTCAGACACGAAGGAAATAGTGGATGGCATGTTTCTCAGTGTCTTGTGTAATCACCACTATCATGGCCATGAAGCAAATGCTGCTTTCAAATGTCAGAGGCACTTAGTGGATGGCACCGTTTTCTGCCTCACACACACATCTGTATGAATACCCACTCATCCCTTCTGCTGCATTGGATGCAAATCAATGCTGTTTAGAATGAGCAGTGAATTATGTTAGCAGCATCAGTGGAGCGTGCTTTAGGAATTCATGTTTTATATCTGAAATGTGCACGTCTGTACTCGATGAATAATTTATTAAGCACCTCGACTGAGGGGTTGAATCTTTATTAGCTTAATCTTTGTTTATTTATTCTTTTATTTATTTATCTCCTCGCTCAGCTCTCGTAGTTTTCCTTCCAAACTAGGAAAAAAAAAATGTGCTGGCTTGTTCTTCATACCCACCCTTAGGCCACATGTTTCAAAGCCTGTGAACTCTGTTGTCTAGTCAGATGCAACAATGTGGCTTTTATGTAGGGGAATCTGAGGATGCGTTGCGTTCTGAGAGCGCTATGTAAATGATTATGCTTTTTAATCCCACTTGTCCACTTTTGTTCTGGTGTATAAAATAATTATGTGACATTTCCTGAGTCATGTTTCTTTTTCTCGTTGCTAGGTGGGATGACTCTTTGATGGAGCTGTTGGACATTTTTAGTCCTGTATCTAACCCAGAGAGGTACCGAATCAATCCCTCGTCCCAGAAGAGTTTCGTCGCCCCTCTGTCCTCCCAGAAGACCGTTTTCTCCCCTTTACGCCCCAGTCGGTCCTCTTTGCAAGACCTGGAGGAGAGCGAGATCTTAGAAGACATCTTTTTCATCTGTTGAAGGCTTGTAATGGTGGCAAACTCATTTGAATGATCATTAATTATTCATGTGCTCTTAATTCTGCCTTTTTAGTGTCTTGAAATAATTATGGTCTTAATTTTTTTACGTATTCAAGTGTTGTTTCTCCCTTAATAAAATGTGTTTATTAATAAATGGTGGTGTTTATTCAGTTACAGCTCCATAAAAATCTACAGGCTTTTCAAGAGATTCTCAAGAACAGTTGCTGCAATCTGTAACGTGTAATGCCACCATCATCTGATGAGAAATTTTCATGAGAGTGACTAGTCAAGAAGATGCATTTCTAGTCAATGCTGCATTTTCCACAAAATGATTAGTCATCAAACTTTCTGCATATATAAACAAATTCATATTTCTTTTCCAAAGGGGTGTAACCCATTTTTTTTTTTTTAAATGTGTCCCGTAACTTTCCTATTCCCCTGCTTTTCTAATATACACAGCATATATGCTTTGATACTTCAAACTATCTGGGAGCACCGGTATGTGCAATGGGATTCAGCCAAACATTGCTCCAGGGCTATTGGTCTAATTTGATCTGAAGTGTTGTATAGAAAGTTTCAGAGAGGCGCCTGTGTGTGCCCATGTAAACCCTCCACCTTTGAAGTGGTTTCAGAGTACATCAGTCGTGCTTCAAATCCATAAAAAGAGAGAAAGAGATAAAAACAACTCATAAAAAGTCTTGTATAGACATACAGCAGGAAATGGGACAAGCATAATGCTGCTTTATTCTACACTGTGCTTTATTACTGGGCTTAAGCGGAAACGCGTCATTCAGTAAAATTACAAAAGAGAGTCTAGGGACCAGAGAAAAGTGTAGTTGAGAACAGGGCAGGAGCTGCGGCAGCAATCCGACTGCTAATACAGCTCAATCTCATTGTGATAGGCTTGGCAAAAATCCACAGATACCACCCAGCACGCTCAACTGTGCTCAAAATGTCTGGATTTTTTTTTTTTTTTTACCCCATTTTACTGCATTGTTTCTGTAAGTTCAGACTGTTTCTGATGAGTTGAAGACAGTGCTAATGAAGAAAGGCTATAAAACAAGAGTTGCTGAGAGTCTGATGGATTAGTGCAGTTTTTCTTCCTTTTTTTCCAGTGTGTTTGAAAAAGCAGTGAAGCAGATCGTTGTTCTGGCAGACGGATGGACTCGCCGAACAGAAGAAAACAGCAGACAGTTCTAACAGGTGCAGCACACCAGTCCTTCATGAGCTCTACATTCTCCATAAAGGTTTACCCTGATTCTGCCAGTTGCATCGTTCCATTGTGTCTCACAATTCAAAAACATGTGAAAATATATCTTAAAAAACATAAAAAGCATAGTTTAAATGACAAAAAATATATTCGGTGTGGTTAGAAATCCAACCATTAAAAAGATAAAAAAAAAAAAAACATATATTAGTATTTTAAAATGAAGCAATAAATAAATTACATTTGAATAAATGAACGCATTAATAAATAGGCAAGTAAATAGCATGTTGGCAGCAGTTCTGAAAGTGACGTTAAAATGTGATTGACTCTTCTTATGTTCCGTGATTAAATACCTTACAACCATAATGCATCTCTAAGGACTAGAGTTTACCTGCTTTAATCCAGTTTCGTTTTTTGTCTTTAAATTTTCTTAGTCATTCAGTCCTTCTAGATAGAAGTAAAAGATTATAAAATATGCAAACCTATATACAGAGGAACAGAGCAAAAAAGAGAAGGGGGAAAAAAACATTTACAGTATATTCAGTAGTTCATGTATATACTTGTATATATTTATAATAAAATTTCTGTTCTGTCTTCTTGGTTTTGTCAACTACATTTCCAGATTGCTATGTAAACAGTTGCAGCTGAAACGGTTAACACAGAGGGAGCTGATGAGCGTGAGACAGAAAGACAGAAAGGGAGAGAAAGACAGGTGACACTGAAATCCAACAGACGGAATGCATTTCCTTGCAAACGATCCTGGAATACCTGAATGATCATGTGTCGGAAAGGTCTAGAAGGCAAAATGCAACATTCTTGGAACCCGTCGATTCACAACTGAATTCCCCTTCGAAATGAGGTGAACTGACTAGCCTACTGCTTCCCCCCCATCCCCCCACCCCACTGTACATACGCTTTACTCCAGCTCTGAAATGATCATATATTTACAATAGTGCCATCTTGTATAATAGAGCAGTTGCAAAGCATAACCAAAATGAAAATCCTTAATTCGCAATAACTACAATGGCAAATTCTCGCGTTCCATCCTCAAACCTATCTAGCGGGAAAAAACTTCCCGCCAATCAGTCAGAACTCCGAAGCTGCGCGTGCAAACGCAATGTGATGCGGATTCTGACGATACTTGTGCAAAACGTACATAATGCCCACTTCATTGTAACCATAAGCAGAACGTCGAGTAGGTCTATCCGTAAATGGCGGTGTCAAGCTGCACAGCACAGGTTTGTCATGTCAACACATATTAGAAGGCTTCGCTGTTAGCTGTAGCTATAGTAGTTGTCTTTTTTTGTTTATTTTTCTTTCTTTCATTTTATTAAGAAGAAGAGTGTTTCCGTTGTTTTGACATCATCATCATAATAATGAATGGCTGCTAGCGGTGTCGTAGCACAGTGCTGTCAGGTGCAAGGACGCACTGCTGACGATTCGACGGTAAACCGATAAAGCCAGCGCTCGGTTCGAGTGAGTAACGTCGTTTGTTTGCGAATGTTTGCAGAGGGCAGATATGTCCGTATTCTGTACTATTTACTAATGATCCTGATTCTCTTGAAACTCTCAAACGAGAGGAGGCCTTTTTGCATTTGTAAGTAGCATATACACATATATACACAAACTGAATCTGTTTTTTTTTTTTTTTTTTTTTCCTTTGAATGTGTGTGTTGGCGGATGCGGAACGTTATATCGGATCGAGAGGAATGCCTGCAGATTGCAGCTGCCGATTTGAGATTCTTCCCAGTGGTAAAAGTCTAAAGCAGAGCAGAGGCTTCAAACTCCAGCTTAAATCTACAAAAAAAGTACAGCTCTACATATTGAATAGCCGGTTTCTATATATACACACATATAAAATATATGCATATAAATACATATATGGGTTTTGGGATTAATATCGTGTATGTATCCATATATATGCTGTACAGGTGCATACATATGAATACATATTGCTTGAACGTCTGCTATACATATACATATCGTATGTACGTTATATATAAACAGGATTGTTTATCTCAAACCTCTTTAAGATGGTCTCTTAACTACAAGGTCAGGACATAAGATAGAAAAGGTAAGGCTGCATTATGGAACAACCCTTCCCATGCACCCTTTCTCTCACCACAGAGAAAAACTAGAAGAGAAATAAAAATAAATATTCTTCATTTTGAGCAGTAATTGTAAACTAGCGAAGTGAGCGGCCTCGACGGACCATCGGAAATAGTTCTGCCAGTATTCAAAAGCATATCAGCAATCTATATGTATGCATATAGTCATATATGTTCTTTTTATACATATATCTTTTTTAAATACAACTCTAACCGATTGGCACAGCAAGAGATGCAGTGGTCCGTTTATGTTACAGGTATGAGTCTTTTTTTTTTTCTCTCTTTTTTTTTTTCATTTGTGATAAAAAGGTTTGGTCATTTGGTCCCTACACAACTAAGGAATGACAGGTAAGTCTCCCAGCGGACGGAGGCTGCGGTTTGTGGCAGCCGTTGCCCCTGGAAACGGACAGGCACTCCAAGAAAAAAAGTTGGCCATCCCGAGTCGAAGCAAGTTTGTGTCCTGAATTGTCACTTCCTTCCGAAAAGTTCTGTCTTTCAAGTTTTTTTTGTTCTTTTTTAATCCGTTTTGTTGGTTTCTAAAACAGTTCTTTAAAAAGTTTTCCCAAAGACGTGTTCAATATTACATGGTTTCCATCTAAAAGTCTATCTTAGTTTTAAAAAGTGTTTTTTCCCCCCCCATACAACTTATTCATAGATTCAGAGCCTTCTGAGGGCTTACATTGTTTTTCTTTTTCTTTTTTATATATATAGATATATATATATATATTTTTGTGTTGGTCCTGCAAAATAAGGGCTCGGGGGGTTCAGAGAAGGGAGTACGGTATGGTCCAGTTACACCGTGGCTCCCCTGAGTTAAACACTGAAGTCCAAAAAGGTCCATTGAGCCTGGTGGTGGTGGTGGTATATCACGCGGCTACGTCCTCCTCATGTCCTGCTTCAGCTGTACTGTGTCCCCAGCCCCGATGATCTTGATCTTGTTGTGTTGTCAAATACATTTGGCATGTTATCAACATGTGTTCCAGCTCTACAAAACCTAGGAAGCAAACACAAACAGAAGCATTTAAAGTCGGCATCAAATGAATATTCACCCCATCTATTCTAAATGCAATTCATCCATGGATATGGTTCGTTTAACCCTTATAGCATACCTCAGGTCTTTAGTGACCCGGGACATCAATCACTACCCCCCCTCCTCATTTATTTTTTAATATGTACTATGTTTGGGCGAAACGTCTGGGGACGTATTCAGGACTTCTGCTTAAACTCCCATGCAAGCTAGCCCAGAAATTAAATTTTTCGCCCAAAAACGAAAAAAAAAAACGAAAGGGGTAACACTGTCGTTTTTTTTTCGGGTCGAAATTTAGAATTTTGATATCTCAGCTCTGGAAGGGTCTAGAGCCTCCATTTTTGCACTCAGGTCAAAGTCTCACAGCCCTCTATCATAATCCAGAGTTTTGAGAAGATTGGAGAAACTTAATTTTTCGCCCAAAAACGAAAAAAAACGAAAGGGGTAACACTGTCGTTTTTTTTTCGGGTCGAAAGTTTGAATTTTGATATCTCAGCTCTGGAAGGGTCTAGAGCCTCCATTTTTGCACTCAGGTCAAAGTCTCACAGCCCTCTATCATAATCCAGAGTTTTGAGAAGATTGGAGAAACTTAATTTTTCGCCCAAAAACGAAAAAAAACGAAAGGGGTAACACTGTCGGTTTTTTTTCGGGTCGAAATTTTGAATTTTGATATCTCAGCTCTGGAAGGGTCTAGAGCCTCCATTTTTGCACTCAGGTCAAAGTCTCACAGCCCTCTATCATAATCCAGAGTTTTGAGAAGATTGGAGAAACTTAATTTTTCGCCCAAAAACGAAAAAAACGAAAGGGGTAACACTGTCGTTTTTTTTTTCGGGTCGAAATTTTGAATTTTGATATCTCAGCTCTGGAAGGGTCTAGAGCCTCCATTTTTGCACTCAGGTCAAAGTCTCACAGCCCTCTATCATAATCCAGAGTTTTGAGAAGATTGGAGAAACTTAATTTTTCGCCCAAAAACGAAAAAAAACGAAAGGGGTAACACTGTCGTTTTTTTTGCGAGTTGAAATTTTGAATTTCGATATCTCAGCTCTGGAAGGGCCTAGAGCCTCCATTTTTGCACTCAGGTCAAAGTCTCACAGCCCTCTATCATAATCCAGAGTTTTGAGAAGATTGGAGAAACTTAATTTTTCGCCCAAAAACGAAAAAAACGAAAGGGGTAACACTGTTGTTTTTTTTTCGGGTCGAAATTTTGAATTTTCATATCTCAGCTCTGGAAGGGTCTAGAGCCTCCATTTTTGCATTCAGGTCAAAGTCTCACAGCCCTCTATCATAATCCAGAGTTTTGAGAAGATTGGAGAAACTTAATTTTTCGCCCAAAAACTAAAAAAATGAAAGGGGTAACACTGTCGTTTTTTTTTCGGGTCGAAATTTTGAATTTTGATATCTCAGCTCTGGAAGGGTCTAGAGCCTCCATTTTTGCACTCAGGTCAAAGTCTCACAGCCCTCTATCATAATCCAGAGTTTTGAGAAGATTGGAGAAACTTAATTTTTCGCCCAAAAACGAAAAAAAACGAAAGGGGTAACACTGTCGTTTTTTTTTCGGGTCAAAATTTTGAATTTTGATATCTCAGCTCTGGAAGGGTCTAGAGCCTCCATTTTTGCACTCAGGTCAAAGTCTCACAGCCCTCTATCATAATCCAGAGTTTTGAGAAGATTGGAGAAACTTAATTTTTCGCCCAAAAAAGAAAAAAAAAAACGAAAGGGGTAACACTGTCGTTTTTTTTTCGGGTCGAAATTTTGAATTTTGATATCTCAGCTCTGGAAGGGTCTAGAGCCTCCATTTTTGCACTCAGGTCAAAGTCTCACAACCCTCTATCATAATCCAGAGTTTTGAGAAGATTGGAGAAACTTAATTTTTCGCCCAAAAACGAAAAAAAACGAAAGGGGTAACACTGTCGTTTTTTTTGCGGGTTGAAATTTTGAATTTCGATATCTCAGCTCTGGAAGGGTCTAGAGCCTCCATTTTTGCACTCAGGTCAAAGTCTCACAGCCCTCTATCATAATCCAGAGTTTTGAGAAGATTGGAGAAACTTAATTTTTCGCCCAAAAACGAAAAAAAACGAAAGGGGTAACACTGTTGTTGTTTTTTCGGGTCGAAATTTTGAATTTTGATATCTCAGCTCTGGAAGGGTCTAGAGCCTCCATTTTTGCATTCAGGTCAAAGTCTCACAGCCCTCTATCATAATCCAGAGTTTTGAGAAGATTGGAGAAACTTAATTTTTCGCCCAAAAACGAAAAAAAAACGAAAGGGGTAACACTGTCGTTTTTTTTTCGGGTCGAAATTTTGAATTTTGATATCTCAGCTCTGGAAGGGTCTAGAGCCTCCATTTTTGCACTCAAGTCAAAGTCTCACAGCCCTCTATCATAATCCAGAGTTTTGAGAAGATTGGAGAAACTTAATTTTTCGCCCAAAAACGAAAAAAAACGAAAGGGGTAACACTGTCGTTTTTTTTTCGGGTCGAAATTTTGAATTTTGATATCTCAGCTCTGGAAGGGTCTAGAGCCTCCATTTTTGCACTCAAGTCAAAGTCTCACAGCCCTCTATCATAATCCAGAGTTTTAAGAAGATTGGAGAAACTTAATTTTTCGCCCAAAAACAAAAAAAAAACGAAAGGGGTAACACTGTTGTTGTTTTTTTCAGGTCGAAATTTTGAATTTTGATATCTCAGCTCTGGAAGGGTCTAGAGCCTCCATTTTTGCACTCAGGTCAAAGTCTCACAGCCCTCTATCATAATCCAGAGTTTTGAGAAGATTGGAGAAACTTAATTTTTCGCCCAAAAACGAAAAAAAACGAAAGGGGTAACACTGTCGTTTTTTTTTCGGGTCGAAATTTTGAATTTTGATATCTCAGCTCTGGAAGGGTCTAGAGCCTCCATTTTTGCACTCAGGTCAAAGTCTCACAGCCCTCTATCATAATCCAGAGTTTTGAGAAGATTGGAGAAACGTAATTTTTTGCCCAAAAACGAAAAAAAACGAAAGGGGTAACACTGTCGTTTTTTTTTCGGGTCGAAATTTTGAATTTTGATATCTCAGCTCTGGAAGGGTCTAGAGCCTCCTTTTTTGCACTCAGGTCAAAGTCTCACAGCCCTCTATCATAATCCAGAGTTTTGAGAAGATTGGAGAAACTTAATTTTTCGCCCAAAAACGAAAAAAAACGAAAGGGGTAACACTGTCGTTTTTTTTCGGGTCGAAATTTTGAATTTTGTTATCTCAGCTCTGGAAGGGTCTAGAGCCTCCATTTTTGCACTCAGGTCAAAGTCTCACAGCCCTCTATCATAATCCAGAGTTTTGAGAAGATTGGAGAAACTTAATTTTTCGCCCAAAAACGAAAAAAAACGAAAGGGGTAACACTGTCGTTTTTTTTTCGGGTCGAAATTTTGAATTTTGATATCTCAGCTCTGGAAGGGTCTAGAGCCTCCATTTTTGCACTCAGGTCAAAGTCTCACAGCCCTCTATCATAATCCAGAGTTTTGAGAAGATTGGAGAAACTTAATTTTTCGCCCAAAAACGAAAAAAAACGAAAGGGGTAACACTGTCGTTTTTTTTTCGGGTCGAAATTTTGAATTTTGATATCTCAGCTCTGGAAGGGTCTAGAGCCTCCATTTTTGCACTCAGGTCAAAGTCTCACAGCCCTCTATCATAATCCAGAGTTTTGAGAAGATTGGAGAAACTTAATTTTTCGCCCAAAAACGAAAAAAACGAAAGGGGTAACACTGTTGTTGTTTTTTCGGGTCGAAATTTTGAATTTTGATATCTCAGCTCTGGAAGGGTCTAGAGCCTCCATTTTTGCATTCAGGTCAAAGTCTCACAGCCCTCTATCATAATCCAGAGTTTTGAGAAGATTGGAGAAACTTAATTTTTCGCCCAAAAACGAAAAAAAACGAAAGGGGTAACACTGTCGTTTTTTTTTCGGGTCGAAATTTTGAATTTTGATATCTCAGCTCTGGAAGGGTCTAGAGCCTCCATTTTTGCACTCAAGTCAAAGTCTCACAGCCCTCTATCATAATCCAGAGTTTTGAGAAGATTGGAGAAACTTAATTTTTCGCCCAAAAACGAAAAAAAACGAAAGGGGTAACACTGTCGTTTTTTTTTCGGGTCGAAATTTTGAATTTTGATATCTCAGCTCTGGAAGGGTCTAGAGCCTCCATTTTTGCACTCAAGTCAAAGTCTCACAGCCCTCTATCATAATCCAGAGTTTTAAGAAGATTGGAGAAACTTAATTTTTCGCCCAAAAACAAAAAAAAAAACGAAAGGGGTAACACTGTTGTTGTTTTTTTCAGGTCGAAATTTTGAATTTTGATATCTCAGCTCTGGAAGGGTCTAGAGCCTCCATTTTTGCACTCAGGTCAAAGTCTCACAGCCCTCTATCATAATCCAGAGTTTTGAGAAGATTGGAGAAACTTAATTTTTCGCCCAAAAACGAAAAAAAAACGAAAGGGGTAACACTGTCGTTTTTTTTTCGGGTCGAAATTTTGAATTTTGATATCTCAGCTCTGGAAGGGTCTAGAGCCTCCATTTTTGCACTCAGGTCAAAGTCTCACAGCCCTCTATCATAATCCAGAGTTTTGAGAAGATTGGAGAAACGTAATTTTTCGCCCAAAAACGAAAAAAAACGAAAGGGGTAACACTGTCGTTTTTTTTTCGGGTCGAAATTTTGAATTTTGATATCTCAGCTCTGGAAGGGTCTAGAGCCTCCATTTTTGCACTCAGGTCAAAGTCTCACAGCCCTCTATCATAATCCAGAGTTTTGAGAAGATTGGAGAAACTTAATTTTTCGCCCAAAAACGAAAAAAAACGAAAGGGGTAACACTGTCGTTTTTTTTCGGGTCGAAATTTTGAATTTTGATATCTCAGCTCTGGAAGGGTCTAGAGCCTCCATTTTTGCACTCAGGTCAAAGTCTCACAGCCCTCTATCATAATCCAGAGTTTTGAGAAGATTGGAGAAACTTAATTTTTCGCCCAAAAACGAAAAAAAACGAAAGGGGTAACACTGTCGTTTTTTTTTCGGGTCGAAATTTTGAATTTTGATATCTCAGCTCTGGAAGGGTCTAGAGCCTCCATTTTTGCACTCAGGTCAAAGTCTCACAGCCCTCTATCATAATCCAGAGTTTTGAGAAGATTGGAGAAACTTAATTTTTCGCCCAAAAACGAAAAAAAACGAAAGGGGTAACACTGTCGTTTTTTTTTCGGGTCGAAATTTTGAATTTTGATATCTCAGCTCTGGAAGGGTCTAGAGCCTCCATTTTTGCACTCAGGTCAAAGTCTCACAGCCCTCTATCATAATCCAGAGTTTTGAGAAGATTGGAGAAACTTAATTTTTCGCCCAAAAACGAAAAAAAAACGAAAGGGGTAACATTGTCGTTTTTTTTGCGGGTTGAAATTTTGAATTTCGATATCTCAGCTCTGGAAGGGTCTAGAGCCTCCATTTTTGCACTCAGGTCAAAGTCTCACAGCCCTCTATCATAATCCAGAGTTTTGAGAAGATTGGAGAAACTTAATTTTTCGCCCAAAAACGAAAAAAACGAAAGGGGTAACACTGTTGTTTTTTTTTCGGGTCGAAATTTTGAATTTTGATATCTCAGCTCTGGAAGGGTCTAGAGCCTCCATTTTTGCATTCAGGTCAAAGTCTCACAGCCCTCTATCATAATCCAGAGTTTTGAGAAGATTGGAGAAACTTAATTTTTCACTTAAAAACGAAAAAAAACGAAAGGGGTAACACTGTCGTTTTTTTTTCGGGTCGAAATTTTGAATTTTGATATCTCAGCTCTGGAAGGGTCTAGAGCCTCCATTTTTGCACTCAAGTCAAAGTCTCACAGCCCTCTATCATAATCCAGAGTTTTGAGAAGATTGGAGAAACTTAATTTTTCGCCCAAAAACGAAAAAAAAACGAAAGGGGTAACACTGTCGTTTTTTTTCGGGTCGAAATTTTGAATTTTGATATCTCAGCTCTGGAAGGGTCTAGAGCCTCCATTTTTGCACTCAGGTCAAAGTCTCACAGCCCTCTATCATAATCCAGAGTTTTGAGAAGATTGGAGGAACTTAATTTTTCGCCCAAAAACGAAAAAAAACGAAAGGGGTAACACTGTCGTTTTTTTTTTCGGGTCGAAATTTTGAATTTTGATATCTCAGCTCTGGAAGGGTCTAGAGCCTCCATTTTTGCACTCAGGTCAAAGTCTCACAGCCCTCTATCATAATCCAGAGTTTTGAGAAGATTGGAGAAACTTAATTTTTCGCCCAAAAACGAAAAAAAACGAAAGGGGTAACACTGTCGTTTTTTTTTCGGGTCGAAATTTTGAATTTTGATATCTCAGCTCTGGAAGGGTCTAGAGCCTCCATTTTTGCACTCAGGTCAAAGTCTCACAGCCCTCTATCATAATCCAGAGTTTTGAGAAGATTGGAGAAACTTAATTTTTCGCCCAAAAACGAAAAAAAACGAAAGGGGTAACACTGTCGTTTTTTTTTCGGGTCGAAATTTTGAATTTTGATATCTCAGCTCTGGAAGGGTCTAGAGCCTCCATTTTTGCACTCAGGTCAAAGTCTCACAGCCCTCTATCATAATCCAGAGTTTTGAGAAGATTGGAGGAACTTAATTTTTCGCCCAAAAACGAAAAAAAACGAAAGGGGTAACACTGTCGTTTTTTTTGCGGGTTGAAATTTTGAATTTTGATATCTCAGCTCTGGAAGGGTCTAGAGCCTCCATTTTTGCACTCAGGTCAAAGTCTCACAGCCCTCTATCATAATCCAGAGTTTTGAGAAGATTGGAGAAACTTAATTTTTCGCCCAAAAACGAAAAAAAAAACGAAAGGGGTAACACTGTCGTTTTTTTTTTCGGGTCGAAATTTTGAATTTTTATATCTCAGCTCTGGAAGGGTCTAGAGCCTCCATTTTTGCACTCAGGTCAAAGTCTCACAGCCCTCTATCATAATCCAGAGTTTTGAGAAGATTGGAGAAACTTAATTTTTCGCCCAAAAACGAAAAAAAACGAAAGGGGTAACACTGTCGTTTTTTTTTCGGGTCGAAATTTTGAATTTTGATATCTCAGCTCTGGAAGGGTCTAGAGCCTCCATTTTTGCACTCAGGTCAAAGTCTCACAGCCCTCTATACTAATCCAGAGTTTTGAGAAGATTGGAGAAACTTAATTTTTCGCCCAAAAACGAAAAAAAACGAAAGGGGTAACACTGTCGTTTTTTTTTCGGGTCGAAATTTTGAATTTTGATATCTCAGCTCTGGAAGGGTCTAGAGCCTCCATTTTTGCACTCAAGTCAAAGTCTCACAGCCCTCTATCATAATCCAGAGTTTTGAGAAGATTGGAGAAACTTAATTTTTCGCCCAAAAACGAAAAAAAAAACGAAAGGGGTAACACTGTCGTTTTTTTTTTCGGGTCGAAATTTTGAATTTTGATATCTCAGCTCTGGAAGGGTCTAGAGCCTCCATTTTTGCAATCAGGTCAAAGTCTCACAGCCCTCTATCATAATCCAGAGTTTTGAGAAGATTGGAGAAACTTAATTTTTCGCCCAAAAACGAAAAAAACGAAAGGGGTAACACTGTCGTTTTTTTTTTCGGGTCGAAATTTTGAATTTTGATATCTCAGCTCTGGAAGGGTCTAGAGCCTCCATTTTTGCACTCAGGTCAAAGTCTCACAGCCCTCTATACTAATCCAGAGTTTTGAGAAGATTGGAGAAACTTAATTTTTCGCCCAAAAACAAAAAAAAAACGAAAGGGGTAACACTGTCGTTTTTTTTTCAGGTCGAAATTTTGAATTTTGATATCTCAGCTCTGGAAGGGTCTAGAGCCTTCATTTTTGCACTCATGTCAAAGTCTCACAGCCCTCTATCATAATCCAGAGTTTTGAGAAGATTGGAGAAACTTAATTTTTCGCCCAAAAACGAAAAAAAAACGAAAGGGGTAACACTGTCGTTTTTTTTTTTCGGGTCGAAATTTTGAATTTTGATATCTCAGCTCTGGAAGGGTCTAGAGCCTCCATTTTTGCACTCAGGTCAAAGTCTCACAGCCCTCTATCATAATCCAGAGTTTTGAGAAGATTGGAGAAACGTAATTTTTCGCCCAAAAACGAAAAAAAACGAAAGGGGTAACACTGTCGTTTTTTTTCGGGTCGAAATTTTGAATTTTGATATCTCAGCTCTGGAAGGGTCTAGAGCCTCCATTTTTGCACTCAGGTCAAAGTCTCACAGCCCTCTATCATAATCCAGAGTTTTGAGAAGATTGGAGAAACTTAATTTTTCGCCCAAAAACGAAAAAAAACGAAAGGGGTAACACTGTCGTTTTTTTTTCGGGTCGAAATTTTGAATTTTGATATCTCAGCTCTGGAAGGGTCTAGAGCCTCCATTTTTGCACTCAGGTCAAAGTCTCACAGCCCTCTATCATAATCCAGAGTTTTGAGAAGATTGGAGAAACTTAATTTTTCGCCCAAAAACGAAAAAAAACGAAAGGGGTAACACTGTCGTTTTTTTTTTCGGGTCGAAATTTTGAATTTTGATATCTCAGCTCTGGAAGGGTCTAGAGCCTCCATTTTTGCACTCAGGTCAAAGTCTCACAGCCCTCTATCATAATCCAGAGTTTTGAGAAGATTGGAGTAACTTAATTTTTCGCCCAAAAACGAAAAAAAAACGAAAGGGGTAACACTGTCGTTTTTTTTTCGGGTCGAAAGTTTGAATTTTGATATCTCAGCTCTGGAAGGGTCTAGAGCCTCCATTTTTGCACTCAGGTCAAAGTCTCACAGCCCTCTATCATAATCCAGAGTTTTGAGAAGATTGGAGAAACTTAATTTTTCGCCCAAAAACGAAAAAAAACGAAAGGGGTAACACTGTCGTTTTTTTTCGGGTCGAAATTTTGAATTTTGATATCTCAGCTCTGGAAGGGTCTAGAGCCTCCATTTTTGCACTCAAGTCAAAGTCTCACAGCCCTCTATCATAATCCAGAGTTTTGAGAAGATTGGAGAAACTTAATTTTTCGCCCAAAAACGAAAAAAAACGAAAGGGGTAACACTGTCGTTTTTTTTCGGGTCGAAATTTTGAATTTTGATATCTCAGCTCTGGAAGGGTCTAGAGCCTCCATTTTTGCACTCAAGTCAAAGTCTCACAGCCCTCTATCATAATCCAGAGTTTTGAGAAGATTGGAGAAACTTAATTTTTCGCCCAAAAACAAAAAAAAAAACGAAAGGGGTAACACTGTCATTTTTTTTTTCGGGTCGAAATTTTGAATTTTGATATCTCAGCTCTGGAAGGGTCTAGAGCCTCCATTTTTGCACTCAGGTCAAAGTCTCACAGCCCTCTATCATAATCCAGAGTTTTGAGAAGATTGGAGAAACTTAATTTTTCGCCCAAAAACGAAAAAAAACGAAAGGGGTAACACTGTCGTTTTTTTTCGGGTCGAAATTTTGAATTTTGATATCTCAGCTCTGGAAGGGTCTAGAGCCTCCATTTTTGCACTCAGGTCAAAGTCTCACAGCCCTCTATCATAATCCAGAGTTTTGAGAAGATTGGAGAAACGTAATTTTTCGCCCAAAAACGAAAAAAAACGAAAGGGGTAACACTGTCGTTTTTTTTTCGGGTCGAAATTTTGAATTTTGATATCTCAGCTCTGGAAGGGTCTAGAGCCTCCATTTTTGCACTCAGGTCAAAGTCTCACAGCCCTCTATCATAATCCAGAGTTTTGAGAAGATTGGAGAAACTTAATTTTTCGCCCAAAAACGAAAAAAAACGAAAGGGGTAACACTGTCGTTTTTTTTTCGGGTCGAAATTTTGAATTTTGATATCTCAGCTCTGGAAGGGTCTAGAGCCTCCATTTTTGCACTCAGGTCAAAGTCTCACAGCCCTCTATCATAATCCAGAGTTTTGAGAAGATTGGAGAAACTTAATTTTTCGCCCAAAAACGAAAAAAAACGAAAGGGGTAACACTGTCGTTTTTTTTTCGGGTCGAAATTTTGAATTTTGATATCTCAGCTCTGGAAGGGTCTAGAGCCTCCATTTTTGCACTCAGGTCAAAGTCTCACAGCCCTCTATCATAATCCAGAGTTTTGAGAAGATTGGAGAAACTTAATTTTTCGCCCAAAAACGAAAAAAACGAAAGGGGTAACACTGTCGTTTTTTTTTTCGGGTCGAAATTTTGAATTTTGATATCTCAGCTCTGGAAGGGTCTAGAGCCTCCATTTTTGCACTCAGGTCAAAGTCTCACAGCCCTCTATCATAATCCAGAGTTTTGAGAAGATTGGAGTAACTTAATTTTTCGCCCAAAAACGAAAAAAAACGAAAGGGGTAACACTGTCGTTTTTTTTTCGGGTCGAAAGTTTGAATTTTGATATCTCAGCTCTGGAAGGGTCTAGAGCCTCCATTTTTGCACTCAGGTCAAAGTCTCACAGCCCTCTATCATAATCCAGAGTTTTGAGAAGATTGGAGAAACTTAATTTTTCGCCCAAAAACGAAAAAAAACGAAAGGGGTAACATTGTCGTTTTTTTTGCGGGTTGAAATTTTGAATTTCGATATCTCAGCTCTGGAAGGGTCTAGAGCCTCCATTTTTGCACTCAGGTCAAAGTCTCACAGCCCTCTATCATAATCCAGAGTTTTGAGAAGATTGGAGAAACTTAATTTTTCGCCCAAAAACGAAAAAAACGAAAGGGGTAACACTGTTGTTTTTTTTTCGGGTCGAAATTTTGAATTTTGATATCTCAGCTCTGGAAGGGTCTAGAGCCTCCATTTTTGCATTCAGGTCAAAGTCTCACAGCCCTCTATCATAATCCAGAGTTTTGAGAAGATTGGAGAAACTTAATTTTTCACTTAAAAACGAAAAAAAAACGAAAGGGGTAACACTGTCGTTTTTTTTTCGGGTCGAAATTTTGAATTTTGATATCTCAGCTCTGGAAGGGTCTAGAGCCTCCATTTTTGCACTCAAGTCAAAGTCTCACAGCCCTCTATCATAATCCAGAGTTTTGAGAAGATTGGAGAAACTTAATTTTTCGCCCAAAAACGAAAAAAAAAACGAAAGGGGTAACACTGTCGTTTTTTTTTGGGTCGAAGTTTTGAATTTTGATATCTCAGCTCTGGAAGGGTCTAGAGCCTCCATTTTTGCACTCAAGTCAAAGTCTCACAGCCCTCTATCATAATCCAGAGTTTTGAGAAGATTGGAGAAACTTAATTTTTCGCCCAAAAACAAAAAAAACCCGAAAGGGGTAACACTGTCGTTTTTTTTTTCGGGTCGAAATTTTGAATTTTGATATCTCAGCTCTGGAAGGGTCTAGAGCCTCCATTTTTGCACTCAGGTCAAAGTCTCACAGCCCTCTATCATAATCCAGAGTTTTGAGAAGATTGGAGAAACTTAATTTTTCGCCCAAAAACGAAAAAAAACGAAAGGGGTAACACTGTCGTTTTTTTTTCGGGTCGAAATTTTGAATTTTGATATCTCAGCTCTGGAAGGGTCTAGAGCCTCCATTTTTGCACTCAGGTCAAAGTCTCACAGTCCTCTATCATAATCCAGAGTTTTGAGAAGATTGGAGAAACTTAATTTTTCGCCCAAAAACGAAAAAAAACGAAAGGGGTAACACTGTCGTTTTTTTTCGGGTCGAAATTTTGAATTTTGATATCTCAGCTCTGGAAGGGTCTAGAGCCTCCATTTTTGCACTCAGGTCAAAGTCTCACAGCCCTCTATCATAATCCAGAGTTTTGAGAAGATTGGAGGAACTTAATTTTTCGCCCAAAAACGAAAAAAAACGAAAGGGGTAACACTGTCGTTTTTTTTGCGGGTTGAAATTTTGAATTTTGATATCTCAGCTCTGGAAGGGTCTAGAGCCTCCATTTTTGCACTCAGGTCAAAGTCTCACAGCCCTCTATCATAATCCAGAGTTTTGAGAAGATTGGAGAAACTTAATTTTTCGCCCAAAAACGAAAAAAAACGAAAGGGGTAACACTGTCGTTTTTTTTTCGGGTCGAAATTTTGAATTTTGATATCTCAGCTCTGGAAGGGTCTAGAGCCTCCATTTTTGCACTCAGGTCAAAGTCTCACAGCCCTCTATCATAATCCAGAGTTTTGAGAAGATTGGAGAAACTTAATTTTTCGCCCAAAAACGAAAAAAAACGAAAGGGGTAACACTGTCGTTTTTTTTTCGGGTCGAAATTTTGAATTTTGATATCTCAGCTCTGGAAGGGTCTAGAGCCTCCATTTTTGCACTCAGGTCAAAGTCTCACAGCCCTCTATCATAATCCAGAGTTTTGAGAAGATTGGAGAAACTTAATTTTTCGCCCAAAAACGAAAAAAAACGAAAGGGGTAACACTGTCGTTTTTTTTTCGGGTCGAAATTTTGAACTTTGATATCTCAGCTCTGGAAGGGTCTAGAGCCTCCATTTTTGCACTCAAGTCAAAGTCTCACAGCCCTCTATCATAATCCAGAGTTTTGAGAAGATTGGAGAAACTTAATTTTTCGCCCAAAAACGAAAAAAAACGAAAGGGGTAACACTGTCGTTTTTTTTTTTCGGGTCGAAATTTTGAATTTTGATATCTCAGCTCTGGAAGGGTCTAGAGCCTCCATTTTTGCACTCAGGTCAAAGTCTCACAGCCCTCTATCATAATCCAGAGTTTTGAGAAGATTGGAGAAACTTAATTTTTCGCCCAAAAACGAAAAAAACGAAAGGGGTAACACTGTCGTTTTTTTTTTCGGGTCGAAATTTTGAATTTTGATATCTCAGCTCTGGAAGGGTCTAGAGCCTCCATTTTTGCACTCAAGTCAAAGTCTCACAGCCCTCTATCATAATCCAGAGTTTTGAGAAGATTGGAGAAACTTAATTTTTCGCCCAAAAACAAAAAAAAACCGAAAGGGGTAACACTGTCGTTTTTTTTTTCGGGTCGAAATTTTGAATTTTGATATCTCAGCTCTGGAAGGGTCTAGAGCCTCCATTTTTGCACTCAGGTCAAAGTCTCACAGCCCTCTATCATAATCCAGAGTTTTGAGAAGATTGGAGAAACTTAATTTTTCGCCCAAAAACGAAAAAAAACGAAAGGGGTAACACTGTCGTTTTTTTTTCGGGTCGAAATTTTGAATTTTGATATCTCAGCTCTGGAAGGGTCTAGAGCCTCCATTTTTGCACTCAGGTCAAAGTCTCACAGTCCTCTATCATAATCCAGAGTTTTGAGAAGATTGGAGAAACTTAATCTTTCGCCCAAAAACGAAAAAAAACGAAAGGGGTAACACTGTCGTTTTTTTTCGGGTCGAAATTTTGAATTTTGATATCTCAGCTCTGGAAGGGTCTAGAGCCTCCATTTTTGCACTCAGGTCAAAGTCTCACAGCCCTCTATCATAATCCAGAGTTTTGAGAAGATTGGAGAAACTTAATTTTTCGCCCAAAAACGAAAAAAACGAAAGGGGTAACACTGTCGTTTTTTTTTTCGGGTCGAAATTTTGAACTTTGATATCTCAGCTCTGGAAGGGTCTAGAGCCTCCATTTTTGCACTCAGGTCAAAGTCTCACAGCCCTCTATCATAATCCAGAGTTTTGAGAAGATTGGAGAAACTTAATTTTTCGCCCAAAAACAAAAAAAAAACGAAAGGGGTAACACTGTTGTTGTTTTTTTCAGGTCGAAATTTTGAATTTTGATATCTCAGCTCTGGAAGGGTCTAGAGCCTCCATTTTTGCACTCATGTCAAAGTCTCACAGCCCTCTATCATAATCCAGAGTTTTGAGAAGATTGGAGAAACTTAATTTTTCGCCCAAAAACGAAAAAAAAACGAAAGGGGTAACACTGTCGTTTTTTTTCGGGTCGAAATTTTGAATTTTGATATCTCAGCTCTGGAAGGGTCTAGAGCCTCCATTTTTGCACTCAGGTCAAAGTCTCACAGCCCTCTATCATAATCCAGAGTTTTGAGAAGATTGGAGAAACGTAATTTTTCGCCCAAAAACGAAAAAAAACGAAAGGGGTAACACTGTCGTTTTTTTTCGGGTCGAAATTTTGAATTTTGATATCTCAGCTCTGGAAGGGTCTAGAGCCTCCATTTTTGCACTCAGGTCAAAGTCTCACAGCCCTCTATCATAATCCAGAGTTTTGAGAAGATTGGAGAAACTTAATTTTTCGCCCAAAAACGAAAAAAAACGAAAGGGGTAACACTGTCGTTTTTTTTTTCGGGTCGAAATTTTGAATTTTGATATCTCAGCTCTGGAAGGGTCTAGAGCCTCCATTTTTGCACTCAGGTCAAAGTCTCACAGCCCTCTATCATAATCCAGAGTTTTGAGAAGATTGGAGAAACTTAATTTTTCGCCCAAAAACGAAAAAAAACGAAAGGGGTAACACTGTCGTTTTTTTTTTCGGGTCGAAATTTTGAATTTTGATATCTCAGCTCTGGAAGGGTCTAGAGCCTCCATTTTTGCACTCAGGTCAAAGTCTCACAGCCCTCTATCATAATCCAGAGTTTTGAGAAGATTGGAGTAACTTAATTTTTCGCCCAAAAACGAAAAAAAAACGAAAGGGGTAACACTGTCGTTTTTTTTTCGGGTCGAAAGTTTGAATTTTGATATCTCAGCTCTGGAAGGGTCTAGAGCCTCCATTTTTGCACTCAGGTCAAAGTCTCACAGCCCTCTATCATAATCCAGAGTTTTGAGAAGATTGGAGAAACTTAATTTTTCGCCCAAAAACGAAAAAAAACGAAAGGGGTAACACTGTCGTTTTTTTTCGGGTCGAAATTTTGAATTTTGATATCTCAGCTCTGGAAGGGTCTAGAGCCTCCATTTTTGCACTCAAGTCAAAGTCTCACAGCCCTCTATCATAATCCAGAGTTTTGAGAAGATTGGAGAAACTTAATTTTTCGCCCAAAAACGAAAAAAAACGAAAGGGGTAACACTGTCGTTTTTTTTCGGGTCGAAATTTTGAATTTTGATATCTCAGCTCTGGAAGGGTCTAGAGCCTCCATTTTTGCACTCAAGTCAAAGTCTCACAGCCCTCTATCATAATCCAGAGTTTTGAGAAGATTGGAGAAACTTAATTTTTCGCCCAAAAACAAAAAAAAAACGAAAGGGGTAACACTGTCATTTTTTTTTTCGGGTCGAAATTTTGAATTTTGATATCTCAGCTCTGGAAGGGTCTAGAGCCTCCATTTTTGCACTCAGGTCAAAGTCTCACAGCCCTCTATCATAATCCAGAGTTTTGAGAAGATTGGAGAAACTTAATTTTTCGCCCAAAAACGAAAAAAAACGAAAGGGGTAACACTGTCGTTTTTTTTTCGGGTCGAAATTTTGAATTTTGATATCTCAGCTCTGGAAGGGTCTAGAGCCTCCATTTTTGCACTCAGGTCAAAGTCTCACAGCCCTCTATCATAATCCAGAGTTTTGAGAAGATTGGAGAAACTTAATTTTTCGCCCAAAAACGAAAAAAAACGAAAGGGGTAACACTGTCGTTTTTTTTTCGGGTCGAAATTTTGAATTTTGATATCTCAGCTCTGGAAGGGTCTAGAGCCTCCATTTTTGCACTCAGGTCAAAGTCTCACAGCCCTCTATCATAATCCAGAGTTTTGAGAAGATTGGAGAAACGTAATTTTTCGCCCAAAAACGAAAAAAAACGAAAGGGGTAACACTGTCGTTTTTTTTTCGGGTCGAAATTTTGAATTTTGATATCTCAGCTCTGGAAGGGTCTAGAGCCTCCATTTTTGCACTCAGGTCAAAGTCTCACAGCCCTCTATCATAATCCAGAGTTTTGAGAAGATTGGAGAAACTTAATTTTTAGCCCAAAAACGAAAAAAAACGAAAGGGGTAACACTGTCGTTTTTTTTCGGGTCGAAATTTTGAATTTTGATATCTCAGCTCTGGAAGGGTCTAGAGCCTCCATTTTTGCACTCAGGTCAAAGTCTCACAGCCCTCTATCATAATCCAGAGTTTTGAGAAGATTGGAGAAACTTAATTTTTCGCCCAAAAACGAAAAAAAACGAAAGGGGTAACACTGTCGTTTTTTTTTCGGGTCGAAATTTTGAATTTTGATATCTCAGCTCTGGAAGGGTCTAGAGCCTCCATTTTTGCACTCAGGTCAAAGTCTCACAGCCCTCTATCATAATCCAGAGTTTTGAGAAGATTGGAGAAACTTAATTTTTCGCCCAAAAACGAAAAAAAACGAAAGGGGTAACACTGTCGTTTTTTTTTCGGGTCGAAATTTTGAATTTTGATATCTCAGCTCTGGAAGGGTCTAGAGCCTCCATTTTTGCACTCAGGTCAAAGTCTCACAGCCCTCTATCATAATCCAGAGTTTTGAGAAGATTGGAGAAACTTAATTTTTCGCCCAAAAACGAAAAAAACGAAAGGGGTAACACTGTCGTTTTTTTTTTCGGGTCGAAATTTTGAATTTTGATATCTCAGCTCTGGAAGGGTCTAGAGCCTCCATTTTTGCACTCAGGTCAAAGTCTCACAGCCCTCTATCATAATCCAGAGTTTTGAGAAGATTGGAGTAACTTAATTTTTCGCCCAAAAACGAAAAAAAACGAAAGGGGTAACACTGTCGTTTTTTTTTCGGGTCGAAAGTTTGAATTTTGATATCTCAGCTCTGGAAGGGTCTAGAGCCTCCATTTTTGCACTCAGGTCAAAGTCTCACAGCCCTCTATCATAATCCAGAGTTTTGAGAAGATTGGAGAAACTTAATTTTTCGCCCAAAAACGAAAAAAAACGAAAGGGGTAACATTGTCGTTTTTTTTGCGGGTTGAAATTTTGAATTTCGATATCTCAGCTCTGGAAGGGTCTAGAGCCTCCATTTTTGCACTCAGGTCAAAGTCTCACAGCCCTCTATCATAATCCAGAGTTTTGAGAAGATTGGAGAAACTTAATTTTTCGCCCAAAAACGAAAAAAACGAAAGGGGTAACACTGTTGTTTTTTTTTCGGGTCGAAATTTTGAATTTTGATATCTCAGCTCTGGAAGGGTCTAGAGCCTCCATTTTTGCATTCAGGTCAAAGTCTCACAGCCCTCTATCATAATCCAGAGTTTTGAGAAGATTGGAGAAACTTAATTTTTCACTTAAAAACGAAAAAAAAACGAAAGGGGTAACACTGTCGTTTTTTTTTCGGGTCGAAATTTTGAATTTTGATATCTCAGCTCTGGAAGGGTCTAGAGCCTCCATTTTTGCACTCAAGTCAAAGTCTCACAGCCCTCTATCATAATCCAGAGTTTTGAGAAGATTGGAGAAACTTAATTTTTCGCCCAAAAACGAAAAAAAAAACGAAAGGGGTAACACTGTCGTTTTTTTTTGGGTCGAAATTTTGAATTTTGATATCTCAGCTCTGGAAGGGTCTAGAGCCTCCATTTTTGCACTCAAGTCAAAGTCTCACAGCCCTCTATCATAATCCAGAGTTTTGAGAAGATTGGAGAAACTTAATTTTTCGCCCAAAAACAAAAAAAAACCGAAAGGGGTAACACTGTCGTTTTTTTTTTCGGGTCGAAATTTTGAATTTTGATATCTCAGCTCTGGAAGGGTCTAGAGCCTCCATTTTTGCACTCAGGTCAAAGTCTCACAGCCCTCTATCATAATCCAGAGTTTTGAGAAGATTGGAGAAACTTAATTTTTCGCCCAAAAACGAAAAAAAACGAAAGGGGTAACACTGTCGTTTTTTTTTCGGGTCGAAATTTTGAATTTTGATATCTCAGCTCTGGAAGGGTCTAGAGCCTCCATTTTTGCACTCAGGTCAAAGTCTCACAGTCCTCTATCATAATCCAGAGTTTTGAGAAGATTGGAGAAACTTAATTTTTCGCCCAAAAACGAAAAAAAACGAAAGGGGTAACACTGTCGTTTTTTTTCGGGTCGAAATTTTGAATTTTGATATCTCAGCTCTGGAAGGGTCTAGAGCCTCCATTTTTGCACTCAGGTCAAAGTCTCACAGCCCTCTATCATAATCCAGAGTTTTGAGAAGATTGGAGGAACTTAATTTTTCGCCCAAAAACGAAAAAAAACGAAAGGGGTAACACTGTCGTTTTTTTTGCGGGTTGAAATTTTGAATTTTGATATCTCAGCTCTGGAAGGGTCTAGAGCCTCCATTTTTGCACTCAGGTCAAAGTCTCACAGCCCTCTATCATAATCCAGAGTTTTGAGAAGATTGGAGAAACTTAATTTTTCGCCCAAAAACGAAAAAAAACGAAAGGGGTAACACTGTCGTTTTTTTTTCGGGTCGAAATTTTGAATTTTGATATCTCAGCTCTGGAAGGGTCTAGAGCCTCCATTTTTGCACTCAGGTCAAAGTCTCACAGCCCTCTATCATAATCCAGAGTTTTGAGAAGATTGGAGAAACTTAATTTTTCGCCCAAAAACGAAAAAAAACGAAAGGGGTAACACTGTCGTTTTTTTTTCGGGTCGAAATTTTGAATTTTGATATCTCAGCTCTGGAAGGGTCTAGAGCCTCCATTTTTGCACTCAGGTCAAAGTCTCACAGCCCTCTATCATAATCCAGAGTTTTGAGAAGATTGGAGAAACTTAATTTTTCGCCCAAAAACGAAAAAAAACGAAAGGGGTAACACTGTCGTTTTTTTTTCGGGTCGAAATTTTGAACTTTGATATCTCAGCTCTGGAAGGGTCTAGAGCCTCCATTTTTGCACTCAAGTCAAAGTCTCACAGCCCTCTATCATAATCCAGAGTTTTGAGAAGATTGGAGAAACTTAATTTTTCGCCCAAAAACGAAAAAAAAAACGAAAGGGGTAACACTGTCGTTTTTTTTTTCGGGTCGAAATTTTGAATTTTTATATCTCAGCTCTGGAAGGGTCTAGAGCCTCCATTTTTGCACTCAGGTCAAAGTCTCACAGCCCTCTATCATAATCCAGAGTTTTGAGAAGATTGGAGAAACTTAATTTTTCGCCCAAAAACGAAAAAAAACGAAAGGGGTAACACTGTCGTTTTTTTTTCGGGTCGAAATTTTGAATTTTGATATCTCAGCTCTGGAAGGGTCTAGAGCCTCCATTTTTGCACTCAGGTCAAAGTCTCACAGCCCTCTATACTAATCCAGAGTTTTGAGAAGATTGGAGAAACTTAATTTTTCGCCCAAAAACGAAAAAAAACGAAAGGGGTAACACTGTCGTTTTTTTTTCGGGTCGAAATTTTGAATTTTGATATCTCAGCTCTGGAAGGGTCTAGAGCCTTCATTTTTGCACTCAGGTCAAAGTCTCACAGCCCTCTATCATAATCCAGAGTTTTGAGAAGATTGGAGAAACTTAATTTTTCGCCCAAAAACGAAAAAAAACGAAAGGGGTAACACTGTCGTTTTTTTTTTTCGGGTCGAAATTTTGAATTTTGATATCTCAGCTCTGGAAGGGTCTAGAGCCTCCATTTTTGCACTCAGGTCAAAGTCTCACAGCCCTCTATCATAATCCAGAGTTTTGAGAAGATTGGAGAAACTTAATTTTTCGCCCAAAAACGAAAAAAACGAAAGGGGTAACACTGTCGTTTTTTTTTTCGGGTCGAAATTTTGAATTTTGATATCTCAGCTCTGGAAGGGTCTAGAGCCTCCATTTTTGCACTCAGGTCAAAGTCTCACAGCCCTCTATCATAATCCAGAGTTTTGAGAAGATTGGAGAAACTTAATTTTTCGCCCAAAAACAAAAAAAAAACGAAAGGGGTAACACTGTTGTTGTTTTTTTCAGGTCGAAATTTTGAATTTTGATATCTCAGCTCTGGAAGGGTCTAGAGCCTCCATTTTTGCACTCATGTCAAAGTCTCACAGCCCTCTATCATAATCCAGAGTTTTGAGAAGATTGGAGAAACTTAATTTTTCGCCCAAAAACGAAAAAAAACGAAAGGGGTAACACTGTCGTTTTTTTTCGGGTCGAAATTTTGAATTTTGATATCTCAGCTCTGGAAGGGTCTAGAGCCTCCATTTTTGCACTCAGGTCAAAGTCTCACAGCCCTCTATCATAATCCAGAGTTTTGAGAAGATTGGAGAAACGTAATTTTTCGCCCAAAAACGAAAAAAAACGAAAGGGGTAACACTGTCGTTTTTTTTCGGGTCGAAATTTTGAATTTTGATATCTCAGCTCTGGAAGGGTCTAGAGCCTCCATTTTTGCACTCAGGTCAAAGTCTCACAGCCCTCTATCATAATCCAGAGTTTTGAGAAGATTGGAGAAACTTAATTTTTCGCCCAAAAACGAAAAAAAACGAAAGGGGTAACACTGTCGTTTTTTTTTCGGGTCGAAATTTTGAATTTTGATATCTCAGCTCTGGAAGGGTCTAGAGCCTCCATTTTTGCACTCAGGTCAAAGTCTCACAGCCCTCTATCATAATCCAGAGTTTTGAGAAGATTGGAGAAACTTAATTTTTCGCCCAAAAACGAAAAAAAACGAAAGGGGTAACACTGTCGTTTTTTTTTTCGGGTCGAAATTTTGAATTTTGATATCTCAGCTCTGGAAGGGTCTAGAGCCTCCATTTTTGCACTCAGGTCAAAGTCTCACAGCCCTCTATCATAATCCAGAGTTTTGAGAAGATTGGAGTAACTTAATTTTTCGCCCAAAAACGAAAAAAAAACGAAAGGGGTAACACTGTCGTTTTTTTTTCGGGTCGAAAGTTTGAATTTTGATATCTCAGCTCTGGAAGGGTCTAGAGCCTCCATTTTTGCACTCAGGTCAAAGTCTCACAGCCCTCTATCATAATCCAGAGTTTTGAGAAGATTGGAGAAACTTAATTTTTCGCCCAAAAACGAAAAAAAACGAAAGGGGTAACACTGTCGTTTTTTTTCGGGTCGAAATTTTGAATTTTGATATCTCAGCTCTGGAAGGGTCTAGAGCCTCCATTTTTGCACTCAAGTCAAAGTCTCACAGCCCTCTATCATAATCCAGAGTTTTGAGAAGATTGGAGAAACTTAATTTTTCGCCCAAAAACGAAAAAAAACGAAAGGGGTAACACTGTCGTTTTTTTTCGGGTCGAAATTTTGAATTTTGATATCTCAGCTCTGGAAGGGTCTAGAGCCTCCATTTTTGCACTCAAGTCAAAGTCTCACAGCCCTCTATCATAATCCAGAGTTTTGAGAAGATTGGAGAAACTTAATTTTTCGCCCAAAAAAAAAAAAAAAAACGAAAGGGGTAACACTGTCGTTTTTTTTTTCGGGTCGAAATTTTGAATTTTGATATCTCAGCTCTGGAAGGGTCTAGAGCCTCCATTTTTGCACTCAGGTCAAAGTCTCACAGCCCTCTATCATAATCCAGAGTTTTGAGAAGATTGGAGAAACTTAATTTTTCACCCAAAAACGAAAAAAAACGAAAGGGGTAACACTGTCGTTTTTTTTTCGGGTCGAAATTTTGAATTTTGATATCTCAGCTCTGGAAGGGTCTAGAGCCTCCATTTTTGCACTCAGGTCAAAGTCTCACAGCCCTCTATCATAATCCAGAGTTTTGAGAAGATTGGAGAAACTTAATTTTTCGCCCAAAAACGAAAAAAACGAAAGGGGTAACACTGTCGTTTTTTTTTTTCGGGTCGAAATTTTGAATTTTGATATCTCAGCTCTGGAAGGGTCTAGAGCCTCCATTTTTGCACTCAGGTCAAAGTCTCACAGCCCTCTATCATAATCCAGAGTTTTGAGAAGATTGGAGAAACTTAATTTTTCGCCCAAAAACGAAAAAAACGAAAGGGGTAACACTGTCGTTTTTTTTGCGGGTTGAAATTTTGAATTTTGATATCTCAGCTCTGGAAGGGTCTAGAGCCTCCATTTTTGCACTCAGGTCAAAGTCTCACAGCCCTCTATCATAATCCAGAGTTTTGAGAAGATTGGAGAAACTTAATTTTTCACTTAAAAACGAAAAAAAACGAAAGGGGTAACACTGTCGTTTTTTTTTCGGGTCGAAATTTTGAATTTTGATATCTCAGCTCTGGAAGGGTCTAGAGCCTCCATTTTTGCACTCAAGTCAAAGTCTCACAGCCCTCTATCATAATCCAGAGTTTTGAGAAGATTGGAGAAACTTAATTTTTCGCCCAAAAACGAAAAAAAACGAAAGGGGTAACACTGTCGTTTTTTTTTCGGGTCGAAATTTTGAATTTTGATATCTCAGCTCTGGAAGGGTCTAGAGCCTCCATTTTTGCACTCAAGTCAAAGTCTCACAGCCCTCTATCATAATCCAGAGTTTTGAGAAGATTGGAGAAACTTGATTTTTCGCCCAAAAACAAAAAAAAAACGAAAGGGGTAACACTGTCGTTTTTTTTTTCGGGTCGAAATTTTGAATTTTGATATCTCAGCTCTGGAAGGGTCTAGAGCCTCCATTTTTGCACTCAGGTCAAAGTCTCACAGCCCTCTATCATAATCCAGAGTTTTGAGAAGATTGGAGAAACTTAATTTTTCGCCCAAAAAGGAAAAAAACGAAAGGGGTAACACTGTCGTTTTTTTTGCGGGTTGAAATTTTGAATTTTGATATCTCAGCTCTGGAAGGGTCTAGAGCCTCCATTTTTGCACTCAGGTCAAAGTCTCACAGCCCTCTATCATAATCCAGAGTTTTGAGAAGATTGGAGAAACTTAATTTTTCGCCCAAAAACGAAAAAAACGAAAGGGGTAACACTGTTGTTTTTTTTTCGGGTCGAAATTTTGAATTTTGATATCTCAGCTCTGGAAGGGTCTAGAGCCTCCATTTTTGCATTCAGGTCAAAGTCTCACAGCCCTCTATCATAATCCAGAGTTTTGAGAAGATTGGAGAAACTTAATTTTTCGCCCAAAAACGAAAAAAAACGAAAGGGGTAAAACTGTCGTTTTTTTTTCGGGTCGAAATTTTGAATTTTGATATCTCAGCTCTGGAAGGGTCTAGAGCCTCCATTTTTGCACTCAAGTCAAAGTCTCACAGCCCTCTATCATAATCCAGAGTTTTGAGAAGATTGGAGAAACTTAATTTTTCGCCCAAAAACGAAAAAAAACGAAAGGGGTAACACTGTCGTTTTTTTTTCAGGTCGAAATTTTGAACTTTGATATCTCAGCTCTGGAAGGGTCTAGAGCCTCCATTTTTGCACTCAAGTCAAAGTCTCACAGCCCTCTATCATAATCCAGAGTTTTGAGAAGATTGGAGAAACTTAATTTTTCGCCCAAAAACGAAAGGGGTAACACTGTCGTTTTTTTTTCGGGTCGAAATTTTGAATTTTGATATCTCAGCTCTGGAAGGGTCTAGAGCCTCCATTTTTGCACTCAAGTCAAAGTCTCACAGCCCTCTATCATAATCCAGAGTTTTGAGAAGATTGGAGAAACTTAATTTTTCGCCCAAAAACGAAAAAAAACGAAAGGGGTAACACTGTCGTTTTTTTTTCAGGTCGAAATTTTGAACTTTGATATCTCAGCTCTGGAAGGGTCTAGAGCCTCCATTTTTGCACTCAAGTCAAAGTCTCACAGCCCTCTATCATAATCCAGAGTTTTGAGAAGATTGGAGAAACTTAATTTTTCGCCCAAAAACGAAAAAAAAACGAAAGGGGTAACACTGTCGTTTTTTTTTTCGGGTCGAAATTTTGAATTTTTATATCTCAGCTCTGGAAGGGTCTAGAGCCTCCATTTTTGCACTCAGGTCAAAGTCTCACAGCCCTCTATCATAATCCAGAGTTTTGAGAAGATTGGAGAAACTTAATTTTTCGCCCAAAAACGAAAAAAAAAACGAAAGGGGTAACACTGTCGTTTTTTTTTCGGGTCGAAATTTTGAATTTTGATATCTCAGCTCTGGAAGGGTCTAGAGCCTCCATTTTTGCACTCAGGTCAAAGTCTCACAGCCCTCTATACTAATCCAGAGTTTTGAGAAGATTGGAGAAACTTATTTTTTCGCCCAAAAACGAAAAAAAACGAAAGGGGTAACACTGTCGTTTTTTTTTCGGGTCGAAATTTTGAATTTTGATATCTCAGCTCTGGAAGGGTCTAGAGCCTCCATTTTTGCACTCAGGTCAAAGTCTCACAGCCCTCTATCATAATCCAGAGTTTTGAGAAGATTGGAGAAACTTAATTTTTCGCCCAAAAACGAAAAAAAACGAAAGGGGTAACACTGTCGTTTTTTTTTTCGGGTCGAAATTTTGAATTTTGATATCTCAGCTCTGGAAGGGTCTAGAGCCTCCATTTTTGCACTCAGGTCAAAGTCTCACAGCCCTCTATCATAATCCAGAGTTTTGAGAAGATTGGAGAAAGTTAATTTTTCGCCCAAAAACGAAAAAAACGAAAGGGGTAACACTGTCGTTTTTTTTTTTCGGGTCGAAATTTTGAATTTTGATATCTCAGCTCTGGAAGGGTCTAGAGCCTCCATTTTTGCACTCAGGTCAAAGTCTCACAGCCCTCTATCATAATCCAGAGTTTTGAGAAGATTGGAGAAACGTAATTTTTCGCCCAAAAACGAAAAAAACGAAAGGGGTAACACTGTCGTTTTTTTTTCGGGTCGAAATTTTGAATTTTGATATCTCAGCTCTGGAAGGGTCTAGAGCCTCCATTTTTGCATTCAGGTCAAAGTCTCACAGCCCTCTATCATAATCCAGAGTTTTGAAAAGATTGGAGAAACTTAATTTTTCGCCCAAAAACGAAAAAAAAAACGAAAGGGGTAACACTGTCGTTTTTTTTTCGGGTCGAAATTTTGAATTTTGATATCTCAGCTCTGGAAGGGTCTAGAGCCTCCATTTTTGCACTCAGGTCAAAGTCTCACAGCCCTCTATCATAATCCAGAGTTTTGAGAAGATTGGAGAAACTTAATTTTTCGCCCAAAAACGGAAAAAAAAACGAAAGGGGTAACACTGTCGTTTTTTTTTCGGGTCGAAATTTTGAATTTTGATATCTCAGCTCTGGAAGGGTCTAGAGCCTCCATTTTTGCACTCAGGTCAAAGTCTCACAGCCCTCTATCATAATCCAGAGTTTTGAGAAGATTGGAGAAACTTAATTTTTCGCCCAAAAACGAAAAAAAAAACGAAAGGGGTAACACTGTCGTTTTTTTTTCGGGTCGAAATTTTGAATTTTGATATCTCAGCTCTGGAAGGGTCTAGAGCCTCCATTTTTGCACTCAGGTCAAAGTCTCACAGCCCTCTATCATAATCCAGAGTTTTGAGAAGATTCGCCCAAAAACGAAAAAAAACGAAAGGGGTAACACTGTCGTTTTTTTTTCGGGTCGAAATTTTGAATTTTGATATCTCAGCTCTGGAAGGGTCTAGAGCCTCCATTTTTGCACTCAGGTCAAAGTCTCACAGCCCTCTATCATAATCCAGAGTTTTGAGAAGATTGGAGAAACTTAATTTTTCGCCCAAAAACGAAAAAAAAACGAAAGGGGTAACACTGTCGTTTTTTTTGCGGGTTGAAATTTTGAATTTTGATATCTCAGCTCTGGAAGGGTCTAGAGCCTCCATTTTTGCACTCAGGTCAAAGTCTCACAGCCCTCTATCATAATCCAGAGTTTTGAGAAGATTGTAGAAACTTAATTTTTCACCCAAAAACGAAAAAAAACGAAAGGGGTAACACTGTCGTTTTTTTTGCGGGTTGAAATTTTGAATTTTGATATCTCAGCTCTGGAAGGGTCTAGAGCCTCCATTTTTGCACTCAGGTCAAAGTCTCACAGCCCTCTATCATAATCCAGAGTTTTGAGAAGATTGGAGAAACTTAATTTTTCGCCCAAAAACGAAAAAAAACGAAAGGGGTAACACTGTCGTTTTTTTTTGCGGGTTGAAATTTTGAATTTTGATATCTCAGCTCTGGAAGGGTCTAGAGCCTCCATTTTTGCACTCAGGTCAAAGTCTCACAGCCCTCTATCATAATCCAGAGTTTTGAGAAGATTGGAGAAACTTAATTTTTCGCCCAAAAACGAAAAAAAAAAACGAAAGGGGTAACACTGTCGTTTTTTTTGCGGGTTGAAATTTTGAATTTTGATATCTCAGCTCTGGAAGGGTCTAGAGCCTCCATTTTTGCACTCAAGTCAAAGTCTCACAGCCCTCTATCATAATCCAGAGTTTTGAGAAGATTGGAGAAACTTAATTTTTCGCCCAAAAACGAAAAAAAAAAACGAAAGGGGTAACACTGTCGTTTTTTTTTCGGGTCGAAATTTTGAATTTTGATATCTCAGCTCTGGAAGGGTCTAGAGCCTCCATTTTTGCACTCAAGTCAAAGTCTCACAGCCCTCTATCATAATCCAGAGTTTTGAGAAGATTGGAGAAACTTAATTTTTCGCCCAAAAACAAAAAAAAAAAACGAAAGGGGTAACACTGTCGTTTTTTTTTTCGGGTCGAAATTTTGAATTTTGATATCTCAGCTCTGGAAGGGTCTAGAGCCTCCATTTTTGCACTCAAGTCAAAGTCTCACAGCCCTCTATCATAATCCAGAGTTTTGAGAAGATTGGAGAAACTTAATTTTCGCCCAAAAACGAAAAAAAAAACGAAAGGGGTAACACTGTCGTTTTTTTTTCGGGTCGAAATTTTGAATTTTGATATCTCAGCTCTGGAAGGGTCTAGAGCCTCCATTTTTGCACTCAAGTCAAAGTCTCACAGCCCTCTATCATAATCCAGAGTTTTGAGAAGATTGGAGAAACTTAATTTTTCGCCCAAAAACGAAAAAAAAAAACGAAAGGGGTAACACTGTCGTTTTTTTTTCGGGTCGAAATTTTGAACTTTGATATCTCAGCTCTGGAAGGGTCTAGAGCCTCCATTTTTGCACTCAGGTCAAAGTCTCACAGCCCTCTATCATAATCCAGAGTTTTGAGAAGATTGGAGAAACTTAATTTTTCGCCCAAAAACAAAAAAAAAACGAAAGGGGTAACACTGTCGTTTTTTTTTCGGGTCGAAATTTTGAATTTTGATATCTCAGCTCTGGAAGGGTCTAGAGCCTCCATTTTTGCACTCAGGTCAAAGTCTCACAGCCCTCTATCATAATCCAGAGTTTTGAGAAGATTGGAGAAACTTAATTTTTCGCCCAAAAACGAAAAAAAAAACGAAAGGGGTAACACTGTCGTTTTTTTTGCGGGTTGAAATTTTGAATTTTGATATCTCAGCTCTGGAAGGGTCTAGAGCCTCCATTTTTGCACTCAGGTCAAAGTCTCACAGCCCTCTATCATAATCCAGAGTTTTGAGAAGATTGTAGAAACTTAATTTTTCACCCAAAAACGAAAAAAAACGAAAGGGGTAACACTGTCGTTTTTTTTGCGGGTTGAAATTTTGAATTTTGATATCTCAGCTCTGGAAGGGTCTAGAGCCTCCATTTTTGCACTCAGGTCAAAGTCTCACAGCCCTCTATCATAATCCAGAGTTTTGAGAAGATTGGAGAAACTTAATTTTTCGCCCAAAAACGAAAAAAAACGAAAGGGGTAACACTGTCGTTTTTTTTTGCGGGTTGAAATTTTGAATTTTGATATCTCAGCTCTGGAAGGGTCTAGAGCCTCCATTTTTGCACTCAGGTCAAAGTCTCACAGCCCTCTATCATAATCCAGAGTTTTGAGAAGATTGGAGAAACTTAATTTTTCGCCCAAAAACGAAAAAAAAAACGAAAGGGGTAACACTGTCGTTTTTTTTGCGGGTTGAAATTTTGAATTTTGATATCTCAGCTCTGGAAGGGTCTAGAGCCTCCATTTTTGCACTCAAGTCAAAGTCTCACAGCCCTCTATCATAATCCAGAGTTTTGAGAAGATTGGAGAAACTTAATTTTTCGCCCAAAAACGAAAAAAAAAAACGAAAGGGGTAACACTGTCGTTTTTTTTTCGGGTCGAAATTTTGAATTTTGATATCTCAGCTCTGGAAGGGTCTAGAGCCTCCATTTTTGCACTCAAGTCAAAGTCTCACAGCCCTCTATCATAATCCAGAGTTTTGAGAAGATTGGAGAAACTTAATTTTTCGCCCAAAAACAAAACAAAAAAACGAAAGGGGTAACACTGTCGTTTTTTTTTTCGGGTCGAAATTTTGAATTTTGATATCTCAGCTCTGGAAGGGTCTAGAGCCTCCATTTTTGCACTCAAGTCAAAGTCTCACAGCCCTCTATCATAATCCAGAGTTTTGAGAAGATTGGAGAAACTTAATTTTCGCCCAAAAACGAAAAAAAAAAACGAAAGGGGTAACACTGTCGTTTTTTTTTCGGGTCGAAATTTTGAATTTTGATATCTCAGCTCTGGAAGGGTCTAGAGCCTCCATTTTTGCACTCAAGTCAAAGTCTCACAGCCCTCTATCATAATCCAGAGTTTTGAGAAGATTGGAGAAACTTAATTTTTCGCCCAAAAACGAAAAAAAAAAACGAAAGGGGTAACACTGTCGTTTTTTTTTCGGGTCGAAATTTTGAACTTTGATATCTCAGCTCTGGAAGGGTCTAGAGCCTCCATTTTTGCACTCAGGTCAAAGTCTCACAGCCCTCTATCATAATCCAGAGTTTTGAGAAGATTGGAGAAACTTAATTTTTCGCCCAAAAACAAAAAAAAAACGAAAGGGGTAACACTGTCGTTTTTTTTTTTCCGGTCGAAATTTTGAATTTTGATATCTCAGCTCTGGAAGGGTCTAGAGCCTCCATTTTTGCACTCAAGTCAAAGTCTCACAGCCCTCTATCATAATCCAGAGTTTTGAGAAGATTGGAGAAACTTAATTTTTCGCCCAAAAACGAAAAAAAAAAACGAAAGGGGTAACACTGTCGTTTTTTTTTCGGGTCGAAATTTTGAACTTTGATATCTCAGCTCTGGAAGGGTCTAGAGCCTCCATTTTTGCACTCAGGTCAAAGTCTCACAGCCCTCTATCATAATCCAGAGTTTTGAGAAGATTGGAGAAACTTAATTTTTCGCCCAAAAAGGAAAAAAACGAAAGGGGTAACACTGTCGTTTTTTTTGCGGGTTGAAATTTTGAATTTTGATATCTCAGCTCTGGAAGGGTCTAGAGCCTCCATTTTTGCACTCAGGTCAAAGTCTCACAGCCCTCTATCATAATCCAGAGTTTTGAGAAGATTGGAGAAACTTAATTTTTCGCCCAAAAACGAAAAAAACGAAAGGGGTAACACTGTTGTTTTTTTTTCGGGTCGAAATTTTGAATTTTGATATCTCAGCTCTGGAAGGGTCTAGAGCCTCCATTTTTGCATTCAGGTCAAAGTCTCACAGCCCTCTATCATAATCCAGAGTTTTGAGAAGATTGGAGAAACTTAATTTTTCGCCCAAAAACGAAAAAAAACGAAAGGGGTAAAACTGTCGTTTTTTTTTCGGGTCGAAATTTTGAATTTTGATATCTCAGCTCTGGAAGGGTCTAGAGCCTCCATTTTTGCACTCAAGTCAAAGTCTCACAGCCCTCTATCATAATCCAGAGTTTTGAGAAGATTGGAGAAACTTAATTTTTCGCCCAAAAACGAAAAAAAACGAAAGGGGTAACACTGTCGTTTTTTTTTCAGGTCGAAATTTTGAACTTTGATATCTCAGCTCTGGAAGGGTCTAGAGCCTCCATTTTTGCACTCAAGTCAAAGTCTCACAGCCCTCTATCATAATCCAGAGTTTTGAGAAGATTGGAGAAACTTAATTTTTCGCCCAAAAACGAAAGGGGTAACACTGTCGTTTTTTTTTCGGGTCGAAATTTTGAATTTTGATATCTCAGCTCTGGAAGGGTCTAGAGCCTCCATTTTTGCACTCAAGTCAAAGTCTCACAGCCCTCTATCATAATCCAGAGTTTTGAGAAGATTGGAGAAACTTAATTTTTCGCCCAAAAACGAAAAAAAACGAAAGGGGTAACACTGTCGTTTTTTTTTCAGGTCGAAATTTTGAACTTTGATATCTCAGCTCTGGAAGGGTCTAGAGCCTCCATTTTTGCACTCAAGTCAAAGTCTCACAGCCCTCTATCATAATCCAGAGTTTTGAGAAGATTGGAGAAACTTAATTTTTCGCCCAAAAACGAAAAAAAAACGAAAGGGGTAACACTGTCGTTTTTTTTTTCGGGTCGAAATTTTGAATTTTTATATCTCAGCTCTGGAAGGGTCTAGAGCCTCCATTTTTGCACTCAGGTCAAAGTCTCACAGCCCTCTATCATAATCCAGAGTTTTGAGAAGATTGGAGAAACTTAATTTTTCGCCCAAAAACGAAAAAAAAAACGAAAGGGGTAACACTGTCGTTTTTTTTTCGGGTCGAAATTTTGAATTTTGATATCTCAGCTCTGGAAGGGTCTAGAGCCTCCATTTTTGCACTCAGGTCAAAGTCTCACAGCCCTCTATACTAATCCAGAGTTTTGAGAAGATTGGAGAAACTTATTTTTTCGCCCAAAAACGAAAAAAAACGAAAGGGGTAACACTGTCGTTTTTTTTTCGGGTCGAAATTTTGAATTTTGATATCTCAGCTCTGGAAGGGTCTAGAGCCTCCATTTTTGCACTCAGGTCAAAGTCTCACAGCCCTCTATCATAATCCAGAGTTTTGAGAAGATTGGAGAAACTTAATTTTTCGCCCAAAAACGAAAAAAAACGAAAGGGGTAACACTGTCGTTTTTTTTTTCGGGTCGAAATTTTGAATTTTGATATCTCAGCTCTGGAAGGGTCTAGAGCCTCCATTTTTGCACTCAGGTCAAAGTCTCACAGCCCTCTATCATAATCCAGAGTTTTGAGAAGATTGGAGAAAGTTAATTTTTCGCCCAAAAACGAAAAAAACGAAAGGGGTAACACTGTCGTTTTTTTTTTTCGGGTCGAAATTTTGAATTTTGATATCTCAGCTCTGGAAGGGTCTAGAGCCTCCATTTTTGCACTCAGGTCAAAGTCTCACAGCCCTATATCATAATCCAGAGTTTTGAGAAGATTGGAGAAACGTAATTTTTCGCCCAAAAACGAAAAAAACGAAAGGGGTAACACTGTCGTTTTTTTTTCGGGTCGAAATTTTGAATTTTGATATCTCAGCTCTGGAAGGGTCTAGAGCCTCCATTTTTGCATTCAGGTCAAAGTCTCACAGCCCTCTATCATAATCCAGAGTTTTGAAAAGATTGGAGAAACTTAATTTTTCGCCCAAAAACGAAAAAAAAAACGAAAGGGGTAACACTGTCGTTTTTTTTTCGGGTCGAAATTTTGAATTTTGATATCTCAGCTCTGGAAGGGTCTAGAGCCTCCATTTTTGCACTCAGGTCAAAGTCTCACAGCCCTCTATCATAATCCAGAGTTTTGAGAAGATTGGAGAAACTTAATTTTTCGCCCAAAAACGAAAAAAAAAACGAAAGGGGTAACACTGTCGTTTTTTTTTCGGGTCGAAATTTTGAATTTTGATATCTCAGCTCTGGAAGGGTCTAGAGCCTCCATTTTTGCACTCAGGTCAAAGTCTCACAGCCCTCTATCATAATCCAGAGTTTTGAGAAGATTGGAGAAACTTAATTTTTCGCCCAAAAACGAAAAAAAAAAACGAAAGGGGTAACACTGTCGTTTTTTTTTCGGGTCGAAATTTTGAATTTTGATATCTCAGCTCTGGAAGGGTCTAGAGCCTCCATTTTTGCACTCAGGTCAAAGTCTCACAGCCCTCTATCATAATCCAGAGTTTTGAGAAGATTCGCCCAAAAACGAAAAAAAACGAAAGGGGTAACACTGTCGTTTTTTTTTCGGGTCGAAATTTTGAATTTTGATATCTCAGCTCTGGAAGGGTCTAGAGCCTCCATTTTTGCACTCAGGTCAAAGTCTCACAGCCCTCTATCATAATCCAGAGTTTTGAGAAGATTGGAGAAACTTAATTTTTCGCCCAAAAACGAAAAAAAAAACGAAAGGGGTAACACTGTCGTTTTTTTTGCGGGTTGAAATTTTGAATTTTGATATCTCAGCTCTGGAAGGGTCTAGAGCCTCCATTTTTGCACTCAGGTCAAAGTCTCACAGCCCTCTATCATAATCCAGAGTTTTGAGAAGATTGTAGAAACTTAATTTTTCACCCAAAAACGAAAAAAAACGAAAGGGGTAACACTGTCGTTTTTTTTGCGGGTTGAAATTTTGAATTTTGATATCTCAGCTCTGGAAGGGTCTAGAGCCTCCATTTTTGCACTCAGGTCAAAGTCTCACAGCCCTCTATCATAATCCAGAGTTTTGAGAAGATTGGAGAAACTTAATTTTTCGCCCAAAAACGAAAAAAAACGAAAGGGGTAACACTGTCGTTTTTTTTTGCGGGTTGAAATTTTGAATTTTGATATCTCAGCTCTGGAAGGGTCTAGAGCCTCCATTTTTGCACTCAGGTCAAAGTCTCACAGCCCTCTATCATAATCCAGAGTTTTGAGAAGATTGGAGAAACTTAATTTTTCGCCCAAAAACGAAAAAAAAAAACGAAAGGGGTAACACTGTCGTTTTTTTTTCGGGTCGAAATTTTGAACTTTGATATCTCAGCTCTGGAAGGGTCTAGAGCCTCCATTTTTGCACTCAGGTCAAAGTCTCACAGCCCTCTATCATAATCCAGAGTTTTGAGAAGATTGGAGAAACTTAATTTTTCGCCCAAAAACAAAAAAAAAACGAAAGGGGTAACACTGTCGTTTTTTTTTTCCGGTCGAAATTTTGAATTTTGATATCTCAGCTCTGGAAGGGTCTAGAGCCTCCATTTTTGCACTCAAGTCAAAGTCTCACAGCCCTCTATCATAATCCAGAGTTTTGAGAAGATTGGAGAAACTTAATTTTTCGCCCAAAAACGAAAAAAAAAAACGAAAGGGGTAACACTGTCGTTTTTTTTTCGGGTCGAAATTTTGAACTTTGATATCTCAGCTCTGGAAGGGTCTAGAGCCTCCATTTTTGCACTCAGGTCAAAGTCTCACAGCCCTCTATCATAATCCAGAGTTTTGAGAAGATTGGAGAAACTTAATTTTTCGCCCAAAAACGAAAAAAAAAAACGAAAGGGGTAACACTGTCGTTTTTTTTTCGGGTCGAAATTTTGAACTTTGATATCTCAGCTCTGGAAGGGTCTAGAGCCTCCATTTTTGCACTCAGGTCAAAGTCTCACAGCCCTCTATCATAATCCAGAGTTTTGAGAAGATTGGAGAAACTTAATTTTTCGCCCAAAAACAAAAAAAAAACGAAAGGGGTAACACTGTCGTTTTTTTTTTCCGGTCGAAATTTTGAATTTTGATATCTCAGCTCTGGAAGGGTCTAGAGCCTCCATTTTTGCACTCAAGTCAAAGTCTCACAGCCCTCTATCATAATCCAGAGTTTTGAGAAGATTGGAGAAACTTAATTTTTCGCCCAAAAACGAAAAAAAAAAACGAAAGGGGTAACACTGTCGTTTTTTTTTCGGGTCGAAATTTTGAATTTTGATATCTCAGCTCTGGAAGGGTCTAGAGCCTCCATTTTTGCACTCAGGTCAAAGTCTCACAGCCCTCTATCATAATCCAGAATTTTGAGAAGATTGGAGAAACTTAATTTTTCGCCCAAAAACGAAAAAAAACGAAAGGGGTAACACTGTCGTTTTTTTTTTTCCGGTCGAAATTTTGAATTTTGATATCTCAGCTCTGGAAGGGTCTAGAGCCTCCATTTTTGCACTCAGGTCAAAGTCTCACAGCCCTCTATCATAATCCAGAGTTTTGAGAAGATTGGAGAAACTTAATTTTTCGCCCAAAAACGAAAAAAAACGAAAGGGGTAACACTGTCGTTTTTTTTTCGGGTCGAAATTTTGAATTTTGATATCTCAGCTCTGGAAGGGTCTAGAGCCTCCATTTTTGCACTCAGGTCAAAGTCTCACAGCCCTCTATCATAATCCAGAGTTTTGAGAAGATTGGAGAAACTTAATTTTTCGCCCAAAAACGAAAAAAACGAAAGGGGTAGCACTGTCGTTTTTTTTGCGGGTTGAAATTTTGAATTTTGATATCTCAGCTCTGGAAGGGTCTAGAGCCTCCATTTTTGCACTCAGGTCAAAGTCTCACAGCCCTCTATCATAATCCAGAGTTTTGAGAAGATTGGAGAAACTTAATTTTTCGCCCAAAAACGAAAAAAAAAAACGAAAGGGGTAACACTGTCGTTTTTTTTGCGGGTTGAAATTTTGAATTTTGATATATCAGCTCTGGAAGGGTCTAGAGCCTCCATTTTTGCACTCAAGTCAAAGTCTCACAGCCCTCTATCATAATCCAGAGTTTTGAGAAGATTGGAGAAACTTAATTTTTCGCCCAAAAACGAAAAAAAAACGAAAGGGGTAACACTGTCGTTTTTTTTTCGGGTCGAAATTTTGAATTTTGATATCTCAGCTCTGGAAGGGTCTAGAGCCTCCATTTTTGCACTCAAGTCAAAGTCTCACAGCCCTCTATCATAATCCAGAGTTTTGAGAAGATTGGAGAAACTTAATTTTTCGCCCAAAAACAAAAAAAAAAACGAAAGGGGTAACACTGTCGTTTTTTTTTTCGGGTCGAAATTTTGAATTTTGATATCTCAGCTCTGGAAGGGTCTAGAGCCTCCATTTTTGCACTCAAGTCAAAGTCTCACAGCCCTCTATCATAATCCAGAGTTTTGAGAAGATTGGAGAAACTTAATTTTCGCCCAAAAACGAAAAAAAAAACGAAAGGGGTAACACTGTCGTTTTTTTTTCGGGTCGAAATTTTGAATTTTGATATCTCAGCTCTGGAAGGGTCTAGAGCCTCCATTTTTGCACTCAGGTCAAAGTCTCACAGCCCTCTATCATAATCCAGAGTTTTGAGAAGATTGGAGAAACTTAATTTTTCGCCCAAAAACGAAAAAAAACGAAAGGGGTAACACTGTCGTTTTTTTTTCGGGTCGAAATTTTGTATTTTGATATCTCAGCTCTGGAAGGGTCTAGAGCCTCCATTTTTGCACTCAGGTCAAAGTCTCACAGCCCTCTATCATAATCCAGAGTTTTGAGAAGATTGGAGAAACTTAATTTTTCGCCCAAAAACGAAAAAAAAACGAAGGGGGTAACACTGTCGTTTTTTTTTCGGGTCGAAATTTTGAATTTTGATATCTCAGCTCTGGAAGGGTCTAGAGCCTCCATTTTTGCACTCAGGTCAAAGTCTCACAGCCCTCTATCATAATCCAGAGTTTTGAGAAGATTGGAGAAACTTAATTTTTCGCCCAAAAACGAAAAAAAACGAAAGGGGTAACACTGTCGTTTTTTTTCGGGTCGAAATTTTGAATTTTGATATCTCAGCTCTGGAAGGGTCTAGAGCCTCCATTTTTGCACTCAGGTCAAAGTCTCACAGCCCTCTATCATAATCCAGAGTTTTGAGAAGATTGTAGAAACTTAATTTTTCGCCCAAAAACGAAAAAAAAAAACGAAAGGGGTAACACTGTCGTTTTTTTTCGGGTCGAAATTTTGAATTTTGATATCTCAGCTCTGGAAGGGTCTAGAGCCTCCATTTTTGCACTCAGGTCAAAGTCTCACAGCCCTCTATCATAATCCAGAGTTTTGAGAAGATTGGAGAAACTTAATTTTTCGCCCAAAAACGAAAAAAAACGAAAGGGGTAACACTGTCGTTTTTTTTTGCGGGTTGAAATTTTGAATTTTGATATCTCAGCTCTGGAAGGGTCTAGAGCCTCCATTTTTGCACTCAGGTCAAAGTCTCACAGCCCTCTATCATAATCCAGAGTTTTGAGAAGATTGGAGAAACTTAATTTTTCGCCCAAAAACGAAAAAAAACGAAAGGGGTAACACTGCCGTTTTTTTTTCGGGTCGAAATTTTGAATTTTGATATCTCAGCTCTGGAAGGGTCTAGAGCCTCCATTTTTGCACTCAAGTCAAAGTCTCACAGCCCTCTATCATAATCCAGAGTTTTGAGAAGATTGGAGAAACTTAATTTTTCGCCCAAAAACGAAAAAAAAAACGAAAGGGGTAACACTGTCGTTTTTTTTTCGGGTCGAAATTTTGAATTTTGATATCTCAGCTCTGGAAGGGTCTAGAGCCTCCATTTTTGCACTCAGGTCAAAGTCTCACAGCCCTCTATCATAATCCAGAGTTTTGAGAAGATTGGAGAAACTTAATTTTTCGCCCAAAAACGAAAAAAAACGAAAGGGGTAACACTGTCGTTTTTTTTTTCGGGTCGAAATTTTGAATTTTGATATCTCAGCTCTGGAAGGGTCTAGAGCCTCCATTTTTGCACTCAAGTCAAAGTCTCACAGCCCTCTATCATAATCCAGAGTTTTGAGAAGATTGGAGAAACTTAATTTTTCGCCCAAAAACGAAAAAAAACGAAAGGGGTAACACTGTCGTTTTTTTTCGGGTCGAAATTTAGAATTTTGATATCTCAGCTCTGGAAGGGTCTAGAGCCTCCATTTTTGCACTCAAGTCAAAGTCTCACAGCCCTCTATCATAATCCAGAGTTTTGAGAAGATTGGAGAAACTTAATTTTTCGCCCAAAAACAAAAAAAAACGAAAGGGGTAACACTGTCGTTTTTTTTTTCGGGTCGAAATTTTGAATTTTGATATCTCAGCTCTGGAAGGGTCTAGAGCCTCCATTTTTGCACTCAGGTCAAAGTCTCACAGCCCTCTATCATAATCCAGAGTTTTGAGAAGATTGGAGAAACTTAATTTTTCGCCCAAAAACGGAAAAAACACGAAAGGGGTAACACTGTCGTTTTTTTTTGGGTCGAAATTTTGAATTTTGATATCTCAGCTCTGGAAGGGTCTAGAGCCTCCATTTTTGCACTCAGGTCAAAGTCTTACAGCCCTCTATCATAATCCAGAGCTTTGAGAAGATTGGAGAAACTTAATTTTTCGCCCAAAAACGAAAAAAAAAACGAAAGGGGTAACACTGTCGTTTTTTTTTCGGGTCGAAATTTTGAATTTTGATATCTCAGCTCTGGAAGGGTCTAGAGCCTCCATTTTTGCACTCAGGTCAAAGTCTCACAGACCTCTATCATAATCCAGAGTTTTGAGAAGATTGGAGAAACTTAATTTTTGCCCAAAAACGAAAAAAAACGAAAGGGGTAACACTGTCGTTTTTTTTTCGGGTCGAAATTTTGAATTTTGATATCTCAGCTCTGGAAGGGTCTAGAGCCTCCATTTTTGCATTCAGGTCAAAGTCTCACAGCCCTCTATCATAATCCATAGTTTTGAGAAGATTGGAGAAACTTAATTTTTCGCCCAAAAACGAAAAAAAACGAAAGGGGTAACACTGTCGTTTTTTTTCGGGTCGAAATTTTGAATTTTGATATCTCAGCTCTGGAAGGGTCTAGAGCCTCCATTTTTGCACTCAAGTCAAAGTCTCACAGCCCTCTATCATAATCCAGAGTTTTGAGAAGATTGGAGAAACTTAATTTTTCGCCCAAAAACAAAAAAAAACGAAAGGGGTAACACTGTCGTTTTTTTTTTCGGGTCGAAATTTTGAATTTTGATATCTCAGCTCTGGAAGGGTCTAGAGCCTCCATTTTTGCACTCAGGTCAAAGTCTCACAGCCCTCTATCATAATCCAGAGTTTTGAGAAGATTGGAGAAACTTAATTTTTCGCCCAAAAACGAAAAAAACACGAAAGGGGTAACACTGTCGTTTTTTTTTTGGGTCGAAATTTTGAATTTTGATATCTCAGCTCTGGAAGGGTCTAGAGCCTCCATTTTTGCACTCAGGTCAAAGTCTCACAGCCCTCTATCATAATCCAGAGCTTTGAGAAGATTGGAGAAACTTAATTTTTCGCCCAAAAACGAAAAAAAAAACGAAAGGGGTAACACTGTCGTTTTTTTTTCGGGTCGAAATTTTGAATTTTGATATCTCAGCTCTGGAAGGGTCTAGAGCCTCCATTTTTGCACTCAGGTCAAAGTCTCACAGCCCTCTATCATAATCCAGAGTTTTGAGAAGATTGGAGAAACTTAATTTTTCGCCCAAAAACGAAAAAAAAACGAAAGGGGTAACACTGTCGTTTTTTTTTCGGGTCGAAATTTTGAATTTTGATATCTCAGCTCTGGAAGGGTCTAGAGCCTCCATTTTTGCACTCAGGTCAAAGTCTCACAGCCCTCTATCATAATCCAGAGTTTTGAGAAGATTGGAGAAACTTAATTTTTCGCCCAAAAACGAAAAAAACGAAAGGGGTAACACTGTCGTTTTTTTTTTTCGGGTCGAAATTTTGAATTTTGATATCTCAGCTCTGGAAGGGTCTAGAGCCTCCATTTTTGCACTCAGGTCAAAGTCTCACAGCCCTCTATCATAATCCAGAGTTTTGAGAAGATTGGAGAAACTTAATTTTTCGCCCAAAAACGAAAAAAACGAAAGGGGTAACACTGTCGTTTTTTTTGCGGGTTGAAATTTTGAATTTTGATATCTCAGCTCTGGAAGGGTCTAGAGCCTCCATTTTTGCACTCAGGTCAAAGTCTCACAGCCCTCTATCATAATCCAGAGTTTTGAGAAGATTGGAGAAACTTAATTTTTCGCCCAAAAACGAAAAAAACGAAAGGGGTAACACTGTCGTTTTTTTTTCGGGTCGAAATTTTGAATTTTGATATCTCAGCTCTGGAAGGGTCTAGAGCCTCCATTTTTGCATTCAGGTCAAAGTCTCACAGCCCTCTATCATAATCCAGAGTTTTGAGAAGATTGGAGAAACTTAATTTTTCGCCCAAAAACGAAAAAAACGAAAGGGGTAACACTGTTGTTTTTTTTTCGGGTCGAAATTTTGAATTTTGATATCTCAGCTCTGGAAGGGTCTAGAGCCTCCATTTTTGCATTCAGGTCAAAGTCTCACAGCCCTCTATCATAATCCAGAGTTTTGAGAAGATTGGAGAAACTTAATTTTTCGCCCAAAAACGAAAAAAAAACGAAAGGGGTAACACTGTCGTTTTTTTTTTTGGGTCGAAATTTTGAATTTTGATATCTCAGCTCTGGAAGGGTCTAGAGCCTCCATTTTTGCACTCAAGTCAAAGTCTCACAGCCCTCTATCATAATCCAGAGTTTTGAGAAGATTGGAGAAACTTAATTTTTCGCCCAAAAACAAAAAAAAAACGAAAGGGGTAACACTGTCGTTTTTTTTTTTTCGGGTCGAAATTTTGAATTTTGATATCTCAGCTCTGGAAGGGTCTAGAGCCTCCATTTTTGCACTCAGGTCAAAGTCTCACAGCCCTCTATCATAATCCAGAGTTTTGAGAAGATTGGAGAAACTTAATTTTTTGCCCAAAAACAAAAAAAAAAAACGAAAGGGGTAACACTGTCGTTTTTTTTTTTTCGGGTCGAAATTTTGAATTTTGATATCTCAGCTCTGGAAGGGTCTAGAGCCTCCATTTTTGCACTCAGGTCAAAGTCTCACAGCCCTCTATCATAATCCAGAGTTTTGAGAAGATTGGAGAAACTTAATTTTTCGCCCAAAAAACGAAAAAAAACGAAAGGGGTAACACTGTCGTTTTTTTTTCGGGTCGAAATTTTGAATTTTGATATCTCAGCTCTGGAAGAGTCTAGAGCCTCCATTTTTGCACTCAGGTCAAAGTCTCACAGCCCTCTATCATAATCCAGAGTTTTGAGAAGATTGGAGAAACTTAATTTTTCGCCCAAAAATGAAAAAAAACGAAAGGGGTAACACTGTCGTTTTTTTTTCGGGTCGAAATTTTGAATTTTGATATCTCAGCTCTGGAAGGGTCTAGAGCCTCCATTTTTGCACTCAGGTCAAAGTCTCACAGCCCTCTATCATAATCCAGAGTTTTGAGAAGATTGGAGAAACTTAATTTTTTGCCCAAAAACGAAAAAAACGAAAGGGGTAACACTGTCGTTTTTTTTTTTCGGGTCGAAATTTTGAATTTTGATATCTCAGCTCTGGAAGGGTCTAGAGCCTCCATTTTTGCACTCAGGTCAAAGTCTCACAGCCCTCTATCATAATCCAGAGTTTTGAGAAGATTGGAGAAACTTAATTTTTCGCCCAAAAACGAAAAAAACGAAAGGGGTAACACTGTCGTTTTTTTTGCGGGTAGAAATTTTGAATTTTGATATCTCAGCTCTGGAAGGGTCTAGAGCCTCCATTTTTGCACTCAGGTCAAAGTCTCACAGCCCTCTATCATAATCCAGAGTTTTGAGAAGATTGGAGAAACTTAATTTTTCGCCCAAAAACGAAAAAAAACGAAAGGGGTAACACTGTCGGTTTTTTTTCGGGTCGAAATTTTGAATTTTGATATCTCAGCTCTGGAAGGGTCTAGAGCCTCCATTTTTGCATTCAGGTCAAAGTCTCACAGCCCTCTATCATAATCCAGAGTTTTGAGAAGATTGGAGAAACTTAATTTTTCGCCCAAAAACGAAAAAAAACGAAAGGGGTAACACTGTCGTTTTTTTTTCGGGTCGAAATTTTGAATTTTGATATCTCAGCTCTGGAAGGGTCTAGAGCCTCCATTTTTGCACTCAGGTCAAAGTCTCACAGCCCTCTATAATAATCCAGAGTTTTGAGAAGATTGGAGAAACTTAATTTTTCGCCCAAAAAGGAAAAAAAACGAAAGGGGTAACACTGTCGTTTTTTTTTTCGGGTCGAAATTTTGAATTTTGATATCTCAGCTCTGGAAGGGTCTAGAGCCTCCATTTTTGCACTCAAGTCAAAGTCTCACAGCCCTCTATCATAATCCAGAGTTTTGAGAAGATTGGAGAAACTTAATTTTTCGCCCAAAAACGAAAAAAAAACGAAAGGGGTAACACTGTCGTTTTTTTTTCGGGTCGAAATTTTGAATTTTGATATCTCAGCTCTGGAAGGGTCTAGAGCCTCCATTTTTGCACTCAAGTCAAAGTCTCACAGCCCTCTATCATAATCCACAGTTTTGAGAAGATTGGAGAAACTTAATTTTTCGCCCAAAAACAAAAAAAAAACGAAAGGGGTAACACTGTCGTTTTTTTTTTCGGGTCGAAATTTTGAATTTTGATATCTCAGCTCTGGAAGGGTCTAGAGCCTCCATTTTTGCACTCAGGTCAAAGTCTCACAGCCCTCTATCATAATCCAGAGTTTTGAGAAGATTGGAGAAACTTAATTTTTCGCCCAAAAACAAAAAAAAAACGAAAGGGGTAACACTGTCGTTTTTTTTTTGGGTCGAAATTTTGAATTTTGATATCTCAGCTCTGGAAGGGTCTAGAGCCTCCATTTTTGCACTCAGGTCAAAGTCTCACAGCCCTCTATCATAATCCAGAGTTTTGAGAAGATTGGAGAAACTTAAGTTTTCGCCCAAAAACGAAAAAAAACGAAAGGGGTAACACTGTCGTTTTTTTTTTTCGGGTCGAAATTTTGAATTTTGATATCTCAGCTCTGGAAGGGTCTAGAGCCTCCATTTTTGCACTCAGGTCAAAGTCTCACAGCCCTCTATCATAATCCAGAGTTTTGAGAAGATTGGAGAAACTTAATTTTTCGCCCAAAAACGAAAAAACGAAAGGGGTAACACTGTCATTTTTTTTTTCGGGTCGAAATTTTGAATTTTGATATCTCAGCTCTGGAAGGGTCTAGACCCTCCATTTTTGCACTCAGGTCAAAGTCTCACAGCCCTCTACCATAATCCAGAGTTTTGAGAAGATTGGAGAAACTTAATTTTTTGCCCAAAAACGAAAAAAAACGAAAGGGGTAACACTGTCGTTTTTTTTCGAGTCAAAATTTTGAGTTTCGATATCTCAGCTCTGGAAGGGTCTAGAGCCTCCATTTTTGCACTCAGGTCAAAGTCTCACAGCCCTCTATCATAATCCAGAGTTTTGAGAAGATTGGAGAAACTTAATTTTTCGCCCAAAAACGAAAAAAAACGAAAGGGGTAACACTGTCGGATTTTTTTCGGGTCGAAATTTTTAATTTTGATATCTCAGCTCTGGAAGGGTCTAGAGCCTCCATTTTTGCACTCAGGTCAAAGTCTCACAGCCCTCTATCATAATCAAGAGTTTTGAGAAGATTGGAGAAACCTAATTTTTCGCCCAAAAACGAAAAAAAAAAAAAACGAAAGGGGTAACACTGGTGTTTTTTTTTTCGGGTAGAAATTTTGAATTTTGATATCTCAGCTCTGGAAGGGTCTAGAGCCTCCATTTTTGCACTCAGGTCAAAGTCTCACAGCCCTCTATCATAATCCAGAGTTTTGGGAAGATTGGAGAAACTTAATTTTTCGCCCAAAAACGAAAAAACGAAAGGGGTAACACTGTCGTTTTTTTTTCGGGTCGAAATTTTGAATTTTGATATCTCAGCTCTGGAAGGGTCTAGAGCCTCCATTTTTGCACTCAGGTCAAAGTCTCACAGCCCTCTATCATAATCCAGAGTTTTGAGAAGATTGGAGAAACTTAATTTTTCGCCCAAAAACGAAAAAAAAAAAACGAAAGGGGTAACACTGTCGGTTTTTTTTTTCGGGTCGAAATTTTGAATTTTGATATCTCAGCTCTGGAAGGGTCTAGAGCCTCCATTTTTGCACTCAGGTCAAAGTCTCACAGCCCTCTATCATAATCCAGAGTTTTGAGAAGATTGGAGAAACTTAATTTTTCGCCCAAAAACGAAAAAAAAAACGAAAGGGGTAAGTAGCACTGTCGTTTTTTTTTCGGGTAGAAATTTTGAATTTTGATATCTCAGCTCTGGAAGGGTCTAGAGCCTCCATTTTTGCACTCAGGTCAAAGTCCCACGGCCCTCTATCATAATCCAGAGTTTTGAGAAGATTGGAGAAACTTAATTTTTCGCATGTGGCCCGCCTCCTCACTCAGTGCGGCCCGCGGGTCAATTTTCAAATACCATAGAAATGTTGGTTTCATATTTTTTATCGCGTGAAAACGGGTTGCGCATCAGAACCAATTCCAAATGTAATGATAAAGTATACCGATAGAGGGCGCCTTCGTGCAAAACATGCTTAGTTGTACGACTCTGACCAGCGTCACTACAGTCAACGATGAAGAGAACCATGAGCGGGAAAAAAAGAAAACTGAACCAAGAAAATCGCACTTTTCAGACGAGATGGGAAACAGACTACCTTTTTACAGAATTCAAAGGGAAATGAAATATATCAAGTTGAAAGAGAGAAACAGGATCAGCGATGACGTTCTGTTTCCGCTCATGAGGATTGGCTGCACTAACATTGACATTGACATCCAGTCTATTGTACGCCAGCAAGAGAAACCACAAGTATCTCATTAACTGTAAACTTCCCTCTGTAGGTGAGATAAAGCGGCAGCCTATGGTGAAAAGTATGCTTCACTTAATACTTTCTATAATTTTGTGCCATCAGTAAATGTTTTTTGAGAGCCCACAATGTTTACACTGGAATAATAAAAAAATAATTTTAAAAAGTTTGTTAAAAAGTTCATTAATGAATAGAAGCAGAAAAAAATAATTAAGTATGGAAATGCAGGTTGGTTCACTAAACATTTCAGAGTCTGTAATAAAGACATACACATGTTTTGTTCTTCTAAAATGGTAGTTTTTTTTTATTTTCCAATATCCCATTTATTTGTGTTTTACTTAATAGGCTAATTTTCAGTTTTGTGCAATCATTGTATGTTTTTTGAGAGCCCAACATGTTTTCACTGGAATAATATTAAAAACACAGTAATGCCACAGCAATGTGTCTTTGTTTATGTTAAAAGTTCATTCATTAAAAGAAGCTGAGGAAATAATTGAATATGGATATGCAGGTTGATTTACTTAGCAGAGTCTGTAATAAAGACATACCTACATATGTTTTTTCTAAAATGGTACCTCTAATTCTCCAATATCCCATTGGTGGAAGTGCACGTCACACTTGGCCCTTGGATAGTGATGATAAAATATTTGTGGCCCCCGCTATCATCAAAGTTGCCCATCCCTGGTCTAGAGCCTCCATTTTTGCAGAATAATTATATAAGATAATTATATAAGAATAATTCTCCAAATAAGATTGAAACTCAAAAATTCGACCCGAAAAAAAAAACGACAGTGGTACGCCTTTCGTTTTTTTTTTCGGGCGAAAAATTAAGTTTCTCCAATCTTCTCAAAACTCTGGATTCTGATAGAGGGCAATGAGACTTAGACCTGAGTGCAAAAATGGAGGCTCTAGACCCTTCCAGAGCTGAGATATCGAAACTCAAAAATTCGACCCAAAAAAAAAAACGACAGTGGTACCCCTTTCGTGTTTTTTTTTTCGGGCGAAAAATTAAATTTCTCCAATCTTCTCAAAACTCTGGATTCTGATAGAGGGCCATGAGACTTAGACCTGAGTGCAAAAATGGAGGCTCTAGACCCTTCCAGAGCTGAGATATCGAAACTCAAAAATTCGACCCAAAAAAAAACCGACAGTGGTACCCCTTTCGCTTTTTTTTTTTCGGAGGAAAAATAAAGTTTCTCCAATCTTCTCAAAACTCTGGATTCTGATAGAGGGCTGTGAGACTTAAACCTGAGTGCAAAAATGGAGGCTCTAGACCCCTCCAGAGCTGAGATATCGAAACTCAAAAATTCGACCCCCAAAAAAACCGACAGTGGTACCCCTTTCGTTTTTTTGGGGGGGGGGGGGGTGGGTTTCTGGTTTAAGTCTCATGGCCCTCTATCAGAATCCAGAGTTTTGAGAAGATTGGAGAAACTTAATTTTTCGCCCGAAAAAAAAACAAAAAACGAAAGGGGTACCACTGTCGTTTTTTTTTGGGTCGAATTTTTGAGTTTCGATATCTCAGCTCTGGAAGGGTCTAGAGCCTCCATTTTTGCACTCAGGACTAAGTCTCATGGCCCTCTATCAGAATCCAGAGTTTTGAGAAGATTGGAGAAATTTTATTTTTCGCCCGAAAAAAAAAAAGCACAAAAGGGGTACCACTGTCGTTTTTTTGGGGGTCAAATTTTTGAGTTTCGATATCTCAGCTCTGGAAGGGTCTAGAGCCTCCATTTTTGCACTCAGGTTTAAGTCTCACAGCCCTCTATCATAATCCAGAGTTTTGAGAAGATTGGAGAAACTTACTTTTTCGCCCGAAAAAAAAAAACGAAAGGGGTACCACTGTCGTTTTTTTTTTTCGGGTCGAATTTTTGAGTTTTGATATCTCAGCTCTGGAAGGGTCTAGAGCCTCCATTTTTGCACTCAGGTCTAAGTCTCATGGCCCTCTATCAGAATACAGAGTTTTGAGAAGATTGGAGAAACTTAATTTTTCGCCCGAAAAAAAAACAAAAAAACGAAAGGGGTACCACTGTCGTTTTTTTGGGGGTCAAATTTTTGAGTTTCGATATCTCAGCTCTGGAAGGGTCTAGAGCCTCCATTTTTGCACTCAGGTTTAAGTCTCATGGCCCTCTATCAGAATCCAGAGTTTTTAGAAGATTGGAGAAACGTAATTTTTCGCCCGAAAAAAAAAACGAAAGGGGTACCACTGTCGTTTTTTTTTTGGGGTCGAATTTTTGAGTTTCGATATCTCAGCTTTGGAAGGGTCTAGAGCCTCCATTTTTGCACTCAAGTTTAAGTCTCATGGCCCTCTATCAGAATCCAGAGTTTTGAGAAGATTGGAGAAATGTTATTTTTCGCCCGAAAAAAAAAAAAACACAAAAGGGATACCACTGTCGTTTTTTTTTTTTTCGGGTCGAATTTTTGAGTTTCGATATCTCAGCTCTGGAAGGGTCTAGAGCAGGGATGGGCAACTGGCCAATTTTCCAATACCATAGAAATGTTGGTTTCATATGTTTTATCGCGTGAAAACGGGTTGCGCAACTGAACCAATTCCAACTGTAATGATAAAGTATACCGATAGAGGGCGCCTTCGTGTAAAACATGCTTAGTTGTGTGACTCTGACCAGCGTCACTACAGTCAACGATGAAGAAAACCATGAGCGGGAAAAAAAGAAAAGTGAACCAAGAAAATCGCACTTTTCAGACGAGATGGGAAACAGACTACCTATTTACAGAATTCAAAGGGAAATGAAATATATCAAGTTGAAAGAGAGAAACAGGATCAGCGATGACGTTCTGTTTCCACTCATGAGGATTGGCTGCACTAACATTGACATTGACATCCAGTCTATTGTACGCCAGCAAGAGAAACCACAAGTATCTCATTAACTGTAAACTTCCCTCTGTAGGTGAGATAAAGCGGCAGCCTATGGTGAAAAGTATGCTTCACTTAATACTTTCTATAATTTTGTGCCATCAGTAAATGTTTTTTGAGAGCCCACAATGTTTACACTGGAATAATAAAAAAATAATTGTAAAAAGTTTGTTAAAAAGTTCATTAATGAATAGAAGCAGAAAAAATAATTAAGTATGGAAATGCAGGTTGGTTCACTAAACATTTCAAAGTCTGTAATAAAGACATACATATTTTTTGTTCTTCTAAAATGGTAGTTTTTTTATTTTCCAATATCCCATTTATTTTTTTTTACTTAATAGGCTACTTTTCAGTTTTGTGCAATCATTGTATGTTTTTTTGAGAGCCCAACATGTTTGCACTGGAATAATATTAAAAACACAGTAATGCCACAGCAATGTGTCTTTGTTTATGTTAAAAGTTCATTCATTAAAAGAAGCTGAGGAAATAATTGAATATGGATATGCAGGTTGATTTACTTAGCAGAGTCTGTAATAAAGACATACCTATGTTTTCTTCTAAAATGGTACCTCTAATTCTCCAATATCCCATTGGTGGAAGTATATACGTATATATACAGTATATATACAGTATATATATATATATATATATATATATTATTATTATTATAATTACATAATTTAATAATTTTTCTCTTCAGGGATAATGGTTAAAAATAGATACATGCCATGAATACAGATTTTTGTACAATCACATCATGAATTTGTTTTAAGAGCTACTAAACTAAGCTTATTTAAAAAAAAAAAAACAAAAAAAAAAACACCTTAGGTACATTCGCAACTTCTTATTTGTTTTTCAAACCATTTGATGGTGATTCTATGCATCACAAAAAATAATTTTCTTAATTAATAAAAATAACTCTTACATCCAGATATTCTGTTAAAATTGAGTTTTTTTGTTGTATTAAGGACGTTTAAATATTTTTTTTTTTTAAATACTGTACTGTGTCGTCTACAGAGGCGGAGATGGCTCACTAGCTTTGTAAGTAGGTAATAACTTGGCCCAGTAAAAAGCATCAGCAGGGTAAATTAATGACACAGCATTGATTTTCCATCTTCATTTAGATGAGGAGATGTGAGATGATATGAGCTGCATGGAGACGACTAATCTTTCCCCCTCTGCCACAGTCCTTTTTAATATCATGTGCTGTTATACTGCAGACTTAAAGTCAACATGAAACCACATTCACAAGCCATTTTGTGACGTTTCAGTGTGAAACTACATAGTAAGAAAAAAGACTTTATCATTTACGTAATTGTGCCGAGCAAGAACAAGGACAATGAACGGATCATTGTTTTGAGCTAATTCTTTTCAAATCAATCAGTTCACAAATTTAAAGGGAATTAAGCTTTGTGTTTTTTTTTTTTTAAGAAAAATACAAATATTTAAAACTTTATAAAGTAAAATAACTAGCTTCCAGCCCAAACGAACAGATTACAAAATAAAAAAAACGCAACTTTTGTGATGTACTGCTGATATTTACACTACGCCATGACGCACTACATTACTTCTGACGTAATATGTTGCGCTTTAGGCGCAAGTAGACTGTGTATGGCCGTTTGGTCATAAGCTAGAATTTTACTTTGTAATGTGTTAAATATAAATATTTTTCTTATATAAACGCATGGCTTTGCTTCAGAAGGACTTTATTAAACCCCCGGAGCCGTGTTGAGCACTTTTATGATGGATAGATGCACTTTTGTGGACTTCATAACAGAAATGGCCATTCACTGCCATTATAAAGCTTGGAAGAGCCAGGACATTTTTAAATATAGCTTCGATTGTATTTCTCTGAAAGAATGCCATATACACCTAGGTTGGCTTGAGTAAATCATGGGGTAATTTTCATTTTTGGGTGAACTATCCCTTTATCTAAAGCAATTCATTCACTAATATTGTATGTGTGTCTTTTAGCTCCAAGGTGATTTGGCTGACCTGTTGTTCCCTGTGCGCAGCGGCGGCCTTCACCCCCAGGGTCAGGGGTGGCTGGGGGGAGGGACGGGGCTAATATGGGCGGTTGGCGTCCTTTGGCCTCTTCAGCTGCACTTTGAGTCTCTTCATGCCGATCTGAAAGCCGTTCATGGACTGGATGGCGGCCTGAGCGCTGCCTGGGTTATCAAAGCTCACAAAGCCTGGAGAATGCAGGGAGAAAGATGGAGACAGAGAGGGCGACAGGTTAGCACCAGATGGATGAGAAGGTAATGCAATGGACAGATGGACGTTAGATAGGATTGAGGGAAGGTGGAGTCGGAGGGGGCGTGAGAAATGGGTTACGGTGAGGCCAGAAAATGATTTTATGATAAAGAATGAGGTGAGCGTGAAATGAAGGGGAGGGAAGGGTGTCAAACAAGTTTACTTAAGTCATCGTGACACATTTACCAGATACATGTTTAACATTCAACAACATATATGCACAATCAATACAATACAACAGCATACATTTGATACACAATAATCAGAAGCACAAAAAACATGCAAAACCTAACACAATATTTATTCACTCCTAGAATTAGAGGTTAGCCAGGAGTCCTTTTTAACTGTTTCCCCGCCAAAATTTTTGCCTCAAAGCTTGCATATCCCTATATCTCGTCCTGGGTCGACATTCATTCGGTAACGTTTGGCAGTTTTGATTTATTTAATATTTAATGATCACGTTAGCTTACATGTGCGTAATCAATGCTTCGATCGCTTGTTTCTGCTTTTTTTTCCACCTGTGTTTTGAACCGGAGGTTCTGTACTCTTTCAGAAGATGAAGTAATAGCGCACCCTTAAAGTATAACAGATGAAACATGGATTGCTGGAAAATTCCTGCAATGGTGGAGACGCATTGTGTAATTACCGTCAATGGCAAGGAAAGAGTTAATAACATGCAGAATACAGAAAAACGAACTACATTTTGAGGCGTGAAAGTAGTTTAGCTTTGAGCAAAATAGCATAGTTTTGCCATTCATATTTTTTTTTAAATGTCTGTTAGCTTTGAAGCCATCTGTTGCTAATGAATAATTGTCAATTACTAACATATAATGTATTATAATATATTTAATATCATATTATTTATTTTATATATTATATAATATAATCTTCTCTTTTAAAAGAATGGTCCCAAAATATTGATAACATCAACTTAGCCTGCTAATATTCAGATGTAGCTTAATATCTCCAAAAGTACTGAAATTTGAAAGAAAATTGTATTTCTGCTATGCAAGCAACCATGTCATAAGCTGTTTTTAAATAAGTTATATACTTTAAAACCACATTAAACCATGTGCTTGAGTAGGGATTTACTCCTGTGTTAACGTATTCCCCTTTTAAGCAGAATATCTGTGTGAGACAAAATAAAAATTTATAGAACAAAATCTGCGTAGTGAAAAATGAATCGTTATTATTTTTTCAAAGTGTGCTAGCATATTGATAGTCTTAAAGCTAACATACATGGACTAAAACCAAGCTTTGATTTGATGAGCTATTTGTTAGTTGTTTGTTCATTTGTAGACTAGCTTCTTAAAAAGATAGCTTGAATTATGACAAAAATGCATTATTTAATATTATGTATAGTTATCATATTTCCCATTTCTTGTGTAAATCAGCGAAACTCCAGTTAACAAATTATTTCCTCTCATTTTCTCATCTATTTTCTCTCTCTCGTCGGTCTGTCTTGAGGTATTGTGATGATTTCAGCTGGCTCAGCATTTCAGATCATCACGTCTGAGTCTCTGAAACACCCCCTGCTAACTGCGTTTATATTAAGTTGAAATCGAATAGCGTTGTGTTTGTTCATGCATGGGATGCCTCTGATAAGTCAAGGAGCCAGAGAAGCTGCAGATAGCGCTAATTAAAATATAGAGGTTCACATTAGTCACAAACGGGACACACGAACACGCTTCCGCAGTTTCCCCCTTCAGCCTCATGTCCCGCGCTGATTAAAGACATAAAGATGCTACACTACATCTTCTTTTTTTCCCTTTCATTTTCCATTCATTCTTTTTTTTTTTTTTTTTTCGGTTTTAAGCCAGGTGCACACCGTGTGATTCAGAATGAATGATGTGACCAGTGACATTTTAGGTGTAAAATATACAAATTAGCTACTATTTTGCTTGTGTCACCAGTTTACATTGCAGTTTTCACAGCACAAATCTAAAATGAAAAAAACTGCAGTAACCCCAATTGGACATTCTGTTAATATAACTGAAAGGAACACAAAAAGCTGTTGGAAGCTAATATTTAGCGTAAAGGTAATATATCGCCCTTTAGTGAACATGTCATACTAAGCGATCTTAATTTAGGCCTACAATCACTAAAATGTATCTCAGATGGCGAAATAGTAGCGAAAAGCACACAGTGTGCACACGGCTTTATTCGAAAGCTTCGCTGTGGTAGAGAAATGAGGTAAAAATGTTAATAGTGTGAGTAGGAATGAGAATAATCTTCACAGGTGTCTTATCATTTTTACCCACCAAAGCATTTACTTTGGTTTGTCGCCCGATCCACAAACACTTTGGAGGAGATGACATTACCGAAAGGCAGGAACATCTGCATCAGCTCGCCGTCCCCAAACTCCTGAGGAAGGTGATAAATAAACAGGTTACAGCCCTCCGGCCCTGGAGACAGAGAAAGAGAGAGAAAGACAAGAAGGATTGTGGGATACAGAAGATTAGAGAAGCGGTTAGACAGGAGAGAAAGAGAGCAGGTATAGCACAGAAAGAATAAATGGAAGCGAGGGGAATAAAGAGAGAGAGAAGGCAAAACAAAGACACAAATGGCGAAATTAGACTTGGCAAAGAAGAAACTATTGAAACCGTTTCTCTTTATTGAGCAGTTGCCCTGGCATTTGAAAGTAGCAATTCTCTCCATAAGTTGTATAGATGAAATAACAGTGTACAAACAAATGCTCGGTGCGCCACTTCCAGGTTCTTCGGGCACTCTTGAAAAGGTGTTTTAGATTAGCTCTTCCTTCAAACTGAGCCTTAAATGAACAATAAGTGGAGCTAAAATGGGTTTCCCAAAGATTACTGGAGATTTGGGCTTCTTTAAATTCCCATCAGGGTTAAGAAAACTCCTCGATTTGACAAATAAATATAGTTCACGGGTAACTGTCATCATGATTTTCTCTGCTGAAAAAAGACCTGACTGACTTTGAACATTTCATGAAGTCACTGCACTTACTCCCATCATAAAGTTTTTGAATTTCTTGAGACAAATAAGGCCCAGTTTGATTCCCATCCAATGGGAATGACTGCAGCATTTACTGGTTGTGCAAGGAAATGCAATTACAAATATTGTGAATGAATTGCTGAATTTATTTTGTAGATATAAGTCTGCAATATGTAATTATACAATGAAAATGGTCAGCTATTGAGTTTAATCAATGACAATTGGCTATACTTTACCACTAGAACAAATGTGTAATTAAAAAGTGGTATTTTTCCTATTTTACTTTTATATGCATAATTTCTCAGGCTTTAGAAATGTTGTGTAATGTGTTCTAGGGTGCATTTGTATACCGAATTAACTTAATGGGGTGGTATAATGCCCTTTTCACAAGATGTAAAATAATTCTTTGATGTCCCCATAGTGTGTATGTGAAGTTTAAGCTCAAAATACCCCACAGATATTTTGATACAACATGTTCGTTGCGTCACTTTTTGAAGGTGAGCAAAAACGCACAATTTTTGTGTCTATCCCTTTAAATGCAAATGAGCTGCTGCTCCTGGCAATGGGGGCGGAGCTTCAAGAGCTCATGTCCTTTTACCTCAAAATTTCAAACACTTTTAGCCTTTTATGTTCAAACTGGAGTCAGACAATGATGGAGAGACTCAAGAAGAAGTGACATTTAGAATGCAATAGTTAGTTGATGTATTTATTTTCATGATGTTGAGTTAATATCTTCTAGTCATTGATTAGCACTTTCTGTCATGACATGATTGTGTTCCGGGGGCGGGGTTTGTAAATTCTAGGGTTGGTGATGTTGCGTAGTCCCTAGTACCACCCGTTTGTTGTAACTTTGCAGATGTTGTTTAGAAAAGTAAAGATAGAAAAGTGAAATCATAATCAACCACCCCTTTAAACTTGTTTCGTTTATAATCTAAAAAGAACCCGTGTAGATCCCTGTCTAATAACTTCAACATTAACAAACACTCCACCATTCCATAATGCATAACAGACAATGAGAACTGCAGAAAGGAATCACTTTATCTGCATGTGCATTCAAACACATGCCGTACAGGTGAGAAACTCTACAGTTGGCCAATCATGAACATGACTGTGGTTGTTGAAGATGTTTCTGTATAGTTTACTATAGCAGCCACTGGAGGGAGACGAAACCACAATCTTGAGTATGTTTTACAAAGTAAACCAAGAACACCAAATTTAACTTAAAAGATTATTCTAGGCTATTTCTTAAACTTAATGTCTTTAGATCTGTAATTTTGTCATGTCCTGTAGGGTTTGTGGAAATCTTTACTGCTAGGCTGCGATTGTATGTCTGTTTACTGTAAACAGTTTTCAGTTTCAGACTAATCAAAATGATTGTGGTAATCAATATCACACCAGAAATGCGATCCATTGATATAATATCATATTCCTCATATACCAGTGTCACATGATCCTTCTGAAATCATCCTAAAATGCTGAGTTGGTGCTCGAGAAACATTTATAATTATCAATATTGAAAACGCTTGTGCTATTTTGTGTGGATACATTTTTTCATGATATTTTAAAAAGAACAGCCTTTATTTGAAATAGAAATCTTTTGTAACCTAACATCATAACTATTATTACTGTCACTTTTGATTAATTGAATGCGTCCTTGCGGAACCAAACTTTTGAATGGGAGCATAAGCGGCACATAACAATCAATATATAAAAACCTCACTTTAATAGAACATCTATGAAAAGCCAATTACGGAAAATGTCACAGAGAGTGACCACGTCGAATCTTTCACTCTCACAGGTGACATATCTGTCTGCGACAGACTCACCTTCTCTCTGTTGCTGAGGGATGATGGGAGGCGGCTGGGGAAAAGCCTGGCTGATCTGTCCATATGCAGCGGGGAAGGCTGCTGAGACACACACACACACGCCAATGTGTCAGATAACCTCACACACACACACACACTTCACAACTCTTATTCCAGCACACGTAGACACAGTGCATGCACTTTTTATTAACTTGGAAGCAGGAAAATTACAAACAGGCTCCTTTTGAGTGACAGACCTGCATATTGTTGGACTCCAGCGTAGGCCTGCTGCAGGGGGTCTGCTGCAGTGGGACTCTGAGCTGTGGAGAGAGAGACATGAGCAGGGGTCACTGAGTGTGTTCGGGCAGAGCTGTGCGCCGGGAATGAGCTTACCTCACTTCCCTCCCCCTCACCGTTCACCCACAAACAATTAAGCCGTGGCGCTCGCGCGGGACCCTGCCAAGCTTCTCCGCTGCCCGAGATTTGGAAAGACAGCCGGAGAGTGTATGGAGGACAATATAGATCTACAGCTCTACACGGCACATCAATCAGCTGAGAGCTTTCACAGTAATAAAGGCAATTCAGCCCCGGCCCGCGACGCTCCCTGTTCTAAACGCTGATACACATACTTACAGCCTGGTAACTTAACGCCGCTAAAACACTAACAGGTAAATACTGCAACATCCACTCTTTTGATAGTGTGTTCGGAGCTCATTTGATGGACTTGTGAGTAACTCTTTCCCCGCCATTGACAGAATTTCCTTACATTTGTGAGGGTATGTTTACACGATAATGTTGAACTAAAAACTTTTCACATGGACCTGCGAAAATGACTAAAAACGCTGTATCATGCAGTCAGGCCAGTAGATGGCGATGTCACTTTGTAAAGAAAAACTTCACACGTAATGCAAATGCACACGACGTTACAGTTTTCAAATATGTGCGCTTTTGTTGTTTACACAACAGACAATACCCGTTTTCAAAAGCTTGAATTTTCAGGCCCCCAAAATGGCGTCATGTTAATGTACTGCCAAAATGCATACAACGGTTTCTGGTTTAAGTTGAAAGCGGTGTTTAAACGGCCCCTGAGACACTTCCCTGACATTGACGGAATTATTTCCCCCGTTTTTTCTTTCCGTGTTTTCACTGTTATACAGTAGGGGGCGCTATTATGCATCCTCTGAAAGAGCAGAGAATCTCTGGGTCAAAAAGTGATTAGAAAAAAGTCATAAAATACTGCTTATGCACATTGTATTTTTTTTTGGGGGGGAAATGCTATTTAATCAGCTTTTGTTCAAAATTTTGCTTTTTTGTTCAAAGTGCTGATAAAAAAAAGAAAGAAATAATGCATGATGCTATAGTAAATTTATTTATTTATTTTTTTAAAGCACGGCCAAGATTTTCAGTGAATTACTCTGGCCTGGTCAATTGCATCAAGACGTCATATATTTCCTAATATTCACCATCCACAGTGTCCATGACAATGCTACATATCAGACTACTTATCTGGGCAGCTGAAAGTAAAGTAACTTTCATTACTAACACACTGTAGACTTACAAACTCTTGTTTTATACAAATGCAACAAACACAATTGTGTATTTTAATAATTTAATGAACTTTAGTTCTAATATTAATGTAATATTGTAATGCTTGTTTTTTTTTTTTTTTTTGCCAGGCTGATTTTTCACTGAATGGACTTTTTTGTGGATGTGGAAGCTTTATGAATAATATACAGGTAATATTATAAAACAATTTTTGTGTTACACACATGTGTAATTTTTTGTTTAATGAAACAGCATGAACAACATGAGGATGATGATGAAATTATTATTGTTTTTAGAGAACTATCCCTTTAAGAGGACCACAGTTCAATGATATTTGTTGGTCCAATGGTTTTATGGACATATCGTTTTTTTTTTTTTTTTTTAATGATTTGAATAGAAATTTCTGTAGGTGAATATTGCTGTTAATTATGTGTAGTTCTTTTGGTGCATATAAATTAAAATTATTAAAAAAAACCCACCAAATATTTTGAATCTTTATTTCATTAAAATTACATTTCCTCCACTTAGAAATGAAACTTTTTAAACATTTTTTAAAGCCATTTTAGAGCATATAGAAAATAAATATGTATGAAATAGCAATTTTAATTTATTATTTATATATTATAGTATTTATTATATTATATTTATTATATTATCAATTATATATATTATATATTTTATTTTAGATATGGCCTTTTTGTATAAAAATGCGCGAATAACATGATGGTGAGAAAACAATGATATAATTAGCAATTATGAACTATCCCTTTAAAGGGAACAAAGCTCAATGGGGGTTGTTGTGTAGTCCAGTGGCTCAAGTACAGGGCTGGTAATTAAAAGGTTGTAGGACTGAAGTCCAGAAGGTGTGAGCTAACACCACCGTGCCTGTGAGTGAGTCACATTAAATGAAAGCGTCTGCCAAATACAAACATGCACATATAACTATAGCCACACTACAACAACAACAACAACAACAACAAGTCACTCTACAAAGCTGACGACACCAAACAAACATGAAGAAACTACTCACGTCTTTCATTGCCTGTCTACCGTAAACTATGCACACACACACACACACCAAACACACACAGTAATACGACACTAACGTTTGAGGGAGTTCTATACCTTCTGAGAGAGACGACAGGAAGCAGCTTCCCTGAACCCCAAAACAACTTCTCTGTGCCACGCCAAGGCCGCCCTTCTCCGAGTCTTCCCTAAACACCACTTCCTGCAAAACTGGGATACAGCCGGGAGACAGGCATTTGCTTTTCTCTGTGCCACTGGACATGAATACCACTCCACAACACACACACAGACTCGCACTGCGACAGCCGACCGCTGGCCATTTCAACTCCAAATGCACTTTTCAGATAAAGTAGCTTCGAGAAACATATTTAAAAATATATTTTTGTAAAAGATCGCTGAGTCATCAAATAGAAGAACACTTATATTCCTAAACACATAAGTAAAATGCTTTATGGGCAAACATAAAATTGGATTATACTGCAAGAAATACTGTAATTCACAAACCAGAGCTGACATTAATCAGAATAGGATGATGAAAAATGTTAGTGTTACACTTAGTCATGTGTTTTACTGTTGCAAGTTTGCCAATGGAGTTTTTAAAATATAATTTAAGTCGGTTCCACGCAATTAAAATCCGGCAAAATTCTGCTGTATATCAGTGGATGAGAGTGTATTACCTGGGTAAGGATGGATTCCATTGGTGAACATGGCCTCCGCTGGGGCCTGTCCGTTGGCCTGAGGAGGAGGCAGCCCTGTGAAACCGTTCACACTGATTGGAGATGGGATGCTGGTCACCGTGGGAGCCGTGATGCCAGGGGGCGTGCTTCCACCTGGAGGCGGGGCCAAGGAAAGGAGACAATATTTGAAATATTCATAAATACGTAATGGCTTTGCTGGGAATAGAGAGTTTCGAAGAATATTTAGGCAAAATATATGTAGGTAAATATTGTCGTTTTTAATATGTATTGTATTGGTGCATAATACTTAAATAAAATTAATTATTTTTTGTGTTTACTGAGTGAAAAACACACCCTTATTATTTTTCATTTTATTTTTGCATCTAACGTTTTGAATCTTATAGCTTAATCAGTATAAGTTTGAAATAAATATAATAATAAATAATCATATATTATTTATATAATAAATTAGTTACAATTTAACTGAATGGAGCATGCTCTTATACACCATCTCATCTGTGTATCTTAGCAAACACAAATAACAATAACAAAAATTACAATGACTCAAGAAGGGAAAAATGCTAAATGGTAGCCATGAATAATTAAAACACTTAAAGGAAAGGTTCACCAAAAAATCATTTGCTCACCCTCTATTCATTCACCCTGTATGAGTTTCTTTCTTCTGCTGAACACAAAAGAATATATTTTGAAGAATAAGGGTGATGGAACCACAATGGAAGTCAATGGGGTCCATCATCTGTCTGGTTATCAACATTCTTCAAAATATTTTCTTTTGAGTTCAACAGAAGAAAGAAACTCATACAGGTTTGAAACAACATGAGGGTGAGTAAAGAATGACTAAATGTAAATTTTTGGGTGAACTATCCCTTTAAGAACTGTTCACACCAAGGGTGATAAATATAACAATAAAGATATAGATCTAAAAATCGTTCTAAACATAAAAAAAAGCAAAATCAATACCACAACTATGACAGCTGCACACAGAAACAATATCAATGATATCACTTTCGATTTTTTTCCAGCTGATGAACGATGAAAACATCAACAGTCAATCAGAACCCACCAGATTTTAAAGAGCTCAAGCTTTTAGAGCAGCAGACAAAACGGCAGTATAAACACAATGATTTGTCGGCTGGTGTGGGCACTAATATAGTTATCATTATAGTTATTGTTTTTGGTGCGAAAGTCTGTGTGTGTGTGTGTGTTTCCTCACCTGATGTTGGGGTCATGGGAGCCCCAGGGAGGCCGTTGATGGTGGCCATGTGTTGCATCTGTGCGGCAGCAAAAGCTGCCATAGGGCTGAGATATCCTCCCTGACCCACTGATGCCATCAGCGCTGCCTGCTGCTGAACCTGACGGAGAAAAGCCCACACACACATACACACACGATACTTTAATATATATAACATAATCATATAACGATAAAAGCACTGTGTATAACAAGACTTCAGAGTCGACAGATTTTTCCACTGAGATGCTGCAGTTTTGTTGGAAATAGTGCATAATGAGAGAGAGAGAGCTAGTTCTTGCCTGTGCATAGGCACCGTACGCTCCAAACTGCAGGGCCATCGGATTGAAGATGCCCATCTGACCGGCCATCTGCTGCATGCGTCGAATGGTCCGTTCCTTATCTGTGTCTGCAAACTTCACCACCAGGCTGGAAGAAGCACCCTGAAACACACACACACCAATTTAGGATGCTTTGTGCCTTAAACGTGCTAATGATACAAAAGTGCATGATCAGATGTGCTGGAACTCACAGGCATAGTCTGGCTGCCGTGTAAAGCACTAATAGCGGCCTGAGCTTCTGCATGAGTGGAATACTTCACAAACGCACATCCTGAAGAGAGAAAAACTGTCAAAAACACCCTCTTCAACATTTACACACACTTCTAGATCAACATATTTTATTTTTGGGATTTCTCTACCTGGGTCCAGAGACAAGAAACCGTTTTTTGAACTCCAAAGTTATTTTTGTATAATATATTATTGTTTTATATTGTGTATAAATTAAAAAAAGCAACACAAAACTATATGTAGACATTTTAGTTTTAGTTTCTTACAAACGCTTGTGTTTAAATATACATTTACAGTATACGATACAAAAATTGTAATTTAGCTGTGATACCACATCACAAATGCTATAGGAATAGCTTATTAATGCAAGTAGTTAATAATTTTAAAATCTTTTTAATTTTGTTATTATTTTTTAAAATGCTAAATATTTTCTTTTGGGAGCAGGTTTTGGGTTAATCTATAATAATTGAATAATATTTTTATTATTATAAAAAAAAGTAGAAGTCTAGGATATGTCACTGTTTGTATAACTAGATAAATGTATGTTTATTGCATGTTTGCACGGCCTTATCCAGTTCAATTCCCTCTGCACCCTATAAATATGTGCCTCTTTTTATTCTGTGCCTTGTCTTAAGTTTACAACATGTAGCAGTGACACATTACATATATATGTATAGAGAGAGGAAGAGGGAGAGAGAGAATTAGACAGAACCCAATAACCTTTGCTGTTTCCGTCAGGACCTCTGAGGATGGTGCACTCCTCAATGCATCCGAAGGACTCAAAAAGGCGCCGCACGTCGTCCTCACATTGCTGCTTATTCAGCATGCCAACAAAAAGTTTTCTGTCTTCTGAAACAAACACAGACAATTCATTACATATTATACAGGACAACAGGACATCTGATGTCTTACTGCACATTTCAATAAATCCACAGAGTCCCTTATTCTAGTTTTACTTAATTTTATTATTAAAGATGGTAGAAGCTTAAAATAAAAAAGCATGAGCTAAATACTGTAAGCAAACAAATATGCTATTTAAAAAATGCAGCAAAAACATATTAAAAGTCCCAAAATAAACAGAAGCTCTTTAAACACCTTCACTCAATCAATCCCCTTTTTATTCAGCTAATATATCCTTTTCGGTGTCTAAATCCAGCGATCTTGTAATAAACTTGTTGGTGCCACTGTCTAATGAAATGAGTGTATGAACGAGATATCTGTGGAGAACCTTTCGTCTAGTCGATTCTGCCACCTCAGGAGTCCTTGTTTATTGTTTGTGCTTTTATTTATCAGATTATGTAGACATTATTGAATTACACATCAGCGTGAGGAGAACAAAAGCGGCATTGTTTCAGGGTTTTATTAGGCTGTAATTGCAGTGTCAATGCTGCATGTTTTAAACTCAAGACAAGGCACAGAGTTAAAAAACAAGGCACATATTTATAGGGTGCAGAGGGAATTGAACTGGATACGGCCGTGAGTAAACATCCAATGCACATACATTTATCTCGTTTTATAAACAGTGACAGACCACAGACGTCTACTGATTTTAACAAAGAATCTAAATATAAAAATATAATTCAATTATTTTAGATTAACCCGAAACCTGCTCCCAAAATGAAATAAAAAATTACATTAGCTTATTAATCTTACATTTAATAAGCTATTTCTATAGCTTTTGTGATATGGTATCACAGCCAAACCTTACTCATGTACTGTAAATGCCATGGATTTTCAATTTTGCAATTATTCACCGGCACAGCATATATAGTTTTGAAGATGATTTGCTAAGGATTTAGCAATTTTGTTTGTTTTAATATATTTCTCAGACCCATTGTGTAGTGCATTGATGTGTAATCACAACTAAACGTTCTGTTTAATAATGCTACTGGGTTTGCCCAGGTAAACTTTCTTATATCATTACACATGAAAATGTATGTGTAATGTGTGTGAGTGTAAGTATGATGGATGGTGCAGCAGAGATATTAATGAGCACTACTGTGTGTGTTCATGTGTTTGTCCACGCCCGGTGCTCACTAACATGCTCTGACAGGGTGCCCTTGCCCAGTCAACAAGACTAATCTCCAGTCCAGAATGTTTACAAGTGCGCTGCGCATATGCGGAATGAGACAAGCACACACACACTACATAAATAAATAAAAGGTGTGCATTTTATAAATCTAAATTTTATCATATTTATAAATAAAGCCTACAAGCACTTGCACAAGTATTAAATCGGGTTGCACCGATATGAACATGTTGGCCGATACCGATAACCGATATATTGGCCGATAAATCGAAATCCTAATTTGTATATGATTTTAACCTGGTTACAAAAAAAAGCACACAATTATAACGTTCTCATTATAATTTTACATAACCTATGTGACAGACTTGTGCTGAACATTGATCTGAAATTTCAAATCATATTTCAAGCAATTAAAAACCATCATGGCAAACAGTGCGCAATCTGAAGTGTCTCAACTGAAGGAAATCATTTATTATTTATCGGCTTTAATATATCGGCCAATTTTTCTTATTGTGCCGATAACATTAAAAAATTAACACATGCCGATACCGATATGGTGGCCCAACGCATTCTCATCCCAAAGCGCCATATACAACGCTTTTTCAAAAGCGTAAATATCCAACGCACATGGCACCCTTTAACGTCTAATGAGACGCTTCGGTTATGGTTAAGTTTAGGTATGGTGTAGGGTAAGGGTTAGACCACTAGGGGGCGCCTTCTGCCCAAATATATCTGCGTCTCATTTTACGTTAAAGGGTGCCATGTGCATTGGATATTTACGCTTTTGCAAAAGCGTCCTATATGATGAGAACGGGCTCGGTGGCCGATATATTGTGCATCCCTAGTATTAAATAATAACTTGAAAATGCTATCTCATGAAATTTGTACAATGAACATTCGTTCATATTCGACATACAAAGATGGATTGTTAAATTCTTTACAATTTAAAGGTACACTGTGTTATTTCATCAGTCAATCGTAGAGGTCGGATGATAGATATCTGGAGATTCACTCGTCAATCTCCAGATATCTATCATCAGACCTCTACGTTTGACTGATGGAATAACACAGTCTCATCCCAAAAAGTCATATAACTGACGTCTTGGGGCGTATTTTGACCATACGTCAATATCCGCCTTTTTAGGGCCCCCTTAAACGTCGGTAGATGGCGATCCCGGGCCGTCATACAACTGACGCTTTACCTTTAACGTCAGTTAGGTGACGGGTTAGGTTTAGGGTTAGGTTTAGGTATGGGGTAGAGTTAGGATCCCATAACCTCATCTACCGACGTTTAAGGGGGCCCTAAAAAGGCGAATATTGACGTATGGTCAAAAGACGTCCCAAAACGTCAGTTATATGACGTCTTGGGATGAGACCGGGTTGGATGGAATGCACAACGCGACTACTGTATTTGAGAGTGCGCATCCTGTTTTGTGCCAGAGTGAAGGAAATTCATCGAAATTCATCTCACACATTACATAAATGCACTCTTGGGTCATTTGTCGTTAAAATAATGCCATAGAAACTGCCTCAAATGAACTACAAAGAACAGTTTTTAAAAGTTGCCCATGCCACTGCTCTGAACATTGCCCCCTATAGGAGGCTCCCTGTATTTTAAGAATTTTAAGAAAAAAATAAAGAAAAATTATATTTTAGTCCTTTTTCCACTTGGACAATACAAGAAACCAGCAGTCTGATACCCCGAATGTGTAAAAAAAAAACCCAAAACACATCAAACGGCAATTTGCACGTATTTTACGTGGTGGCTAATTTGAACGAATTCATACCTTGCTTCTAAATCATACATATTTTACGAGTTGCCTGATTCGTATGAATTCGTACGGACGACCTACCCCTGACCGCGCCCCTAAACCTACCGATCACTGAGGTTTAGACAAATCGTACTTGTACGAATTTGTATGAATTTGGTCATGAGACAGCGTTGGATTATCCCAGCTAATAGGGAATATACTTTGGCTAACGTTCTGGCAAGGTTCTCGAAAAGTTATGAACAAACGTTCTTTTAGTAATGTTAATAGAATGTTTTTTCAAAATGATCTGGTCTTTAATAATGTTCTCAAAATGTTAGCACAAAAAAATACAACATTCATGTAATGTTTTTTTTTCTGAAATGCTTTAACTGGGCATCCCAAAATGTTTGCAGAATTATAAAATGGAATGTTCCTTTAACATTTGTATAAAAACATTTTATAAAAGATTTCAAAAACTAGACATTTTGATTGTTGAGAATATATAATATATGAATATTGTTGTAATATATATTTTTTTGTTAGCTGGGATGCTCGATATTCATTTAAATAAACCTACATATAAATGTCGAGCCCGTTCTCATCCTTTAGCGTCACATAGAACGCTATATGACAAAACGGTGCTAGACTAAGCACATGGCACCCTTTATCGTTAATATTCACGCGAACCCAAGGCGTCATAAATCCTTTCGCGTAATATGAGACTACCCTACCCTACCCCACACCTAAACCTAACCATCACAGCGCGTGTTATATTAACGATAACGGGTGCCATGTGCGTAGTATAGCACCGTTTTGTCATATAGCGTTCTATATGACGCTAAAGGATGAGAATGCGTTGAAATGTCCTACGTGTAAATCACACTGCACATTTCCAGATAATAGTGGAAAAAAAGCTATTTTGTTTAGAAGAACAAGTCTTTCGTTTAGTATCTCTAACCAGTGTCACCAACTGTTTCCTATATCCATCCTTATGACCACTCCTGCCTTCTCTTTAACTCTCTTTCTGTCTCTCACTTCCTTTCCTTGTCTTTCCCACTTTGACCTTTAGCTCTCCCTCTCCATCCCGGCGTTTCACTTTAAATGACTAGTGAATGGATCGGTCGGGGACGGCACATCAGTTTTGCCAGTGGAATCAGAGGGCTTTGCGGGGACATATATTGCGTTTTTACAGGGCTAACAGGGGGATAAATTCAGCTGTCCATCACCATGAAGACAATTGATCTGTCGAGTGTGAGTAAAGGAAGACACTCTCAATTAGAGAAAGAAACGCATGGCATGAAATGAAAGGAGAGACTGAAGGAAGGAGAGGTGCCACTATGTGTGTGTCTCGTTTTCTCTGTGGGTCCATCAATCTTGGTTATCTGGAAAACCTGACCCAAAAAGGAGGAAAAGACGAGCTATCCTTACCAAACTACTTCCACTCTGTCTGTAAGTGACGCATAGACACTCACATGCATAGTCAATGCACAGAAACTCAATCTCACACTCCCATGAACACAAACACACACACACTTAAAAATAAAAGCTTAAAAAAACGTCTCGGTTACGCATGTAACCCCCACGTTACGTCGAGTGAGACCGACTGATGGGGAACATGCTTTACAATGGGATGACATAAAGCAGAACATTTTAAATTCTTTAAATATTTTAAGCTAATATGATTAAGGAATTTTTAAAAATGTTTTTATGATGTCATAGGGGAAATGTAAGTTCTTGTAATGGCATAAGATATCCTTTTGAAGGTCTTATGATGTCATAAAGGAACTTTTAAAGTTGTAAAAGTAAATAAAACCAAGATTATTTGTGTAAGTTTTAAAAGAAAATACTATTTCAGTCTTTCTACTTCAAAATGTCATATTTGATTTAATGTTACTTTAATGTCATTACTTTTTTAATTATTTATGCATAAATTACATACATTATAACATTTACAAGCATGTTTCAAAGTAAATGAAACACATTTTTTTCAGTGTACCATTTCAGAACCATTTGAAATTTTTGTGATGTCATTGGATAACCTTCTTAAGTTCTAATAAATTCATAGACAAAACTTTTTAAGTTATCATGATGTCATAGGAGAACCCTTTTAAGTTCTTATCACTTGAGTTCTAGTCACCTGATATAAAGAACCTAATATAACATAGAGAGGTCATTAATAAACTCATAATAGATAAATGTATTGTTTTATTAATTTATTTTTAATTTATTTGTATTAAAAACATTATTTCGTGTGATAATATTTCTATAACTACAGTCATTAAAAAATACAAACAAAAATACATTGCAACAATAATCAAAATGGTCAAATAATCAAATTGATCTTAAAAATTGTTTCTTATATTAATTTTTATATAAGATAGCTTTATATATATATATATATATATATATATATATATATATATATATATATAGCTTATTATATTAATTTTCAACAACGATAATTATTCTCTCTCTGAATGTGTATTTCCCATCACACCACAAAATCATTTTTTTTTTTCAATTTTGTTTGTCTCAAAATAATTCCTCTTAAATAGCATAAAGAGGAAATAACATCATTTGAGTTAAGGAGCCATAAATAAAATTACTACATATATTTGTTTTCCATAAAATTCAACAAACTATCAACATTTTTTACTCTTTCTGACATGTGCAAGTCTATACAAAAGTGTCTGTGAGTGGATCAAAAAGTCTAATTACCAATTTATATCTGTCGTCTATTATCTTACTGCATTTATAGTACTAGATCCAGTGCAAAACTGCTTTTAAAGGTTCCTAGAGTACGTCCAGAGCTTGGTAAAACTGCCTTTTCTTTCTATGCTCCCTGGTTATGGAATAAGCTGCAGAGTATAATAATGATAAAAACTCTCCCCCCCTTTAAACGTTTTTTAAAAATCTTGTATTGACCAATTTAAAGGAAACGTGTGCATGTTTTGTAAAGTAACTTTTGTTGTCAATTTATGAGTGCTGGCTAAAATTGTATGTACGATTGAGTTTTATGTCTGTATTGTATTATATGTGAAACTGTGCTGCCAATTTGGCCAGGACAAGAAGAGATTTTTATCTCAATGGTACTGGTAAAATAAAGGATAAATAAATAAAACAAAAACTCTCACAGCTGTCTCTCCCCAGCACCCCCGTGGAGGGCAACAATCCGACAAAAGGAGTGACGACACTTATGTAACGCGTGTGAGGGCCGGCCCAAGATCCTCTGGGGCCTTGTATGACTGTCAGGTCTCATCGAGATGCGTCATTATATGTGACTCTTAAGAAGGGGACATCTACCGGTAATGGTGACACTGATGTAGTGTGACAGGAAGGTGGGGAGAGAAATAGAAAAGGAAGAAGAAAAAAGAGGAGTGGAAATCTACCTCCCCTGCTCTCACTGTCAGCTGGCTTCACCTGGATTGGCCTGTTCATCTGTGCAACACAAAGAGAAGAACGAGAGGGGAGGGGGGAAAGACAGGACAGACAAAAAGAAGGGGAAAAGACAAGAGAAGACATTAGATTTGTAGCACAAAACTATTTTAGCGAAGTGTTCACAGTTCAGTGTGGTGGGATCATTTGCGTCCATATAACATTGGATGAAATGCACTAAACACAAAAAGCTACTAGTAAGTTTTTTTTTTGTGAGCTTAAAATGTTAAATCAAAACGAATCATAAACTTATTCTTTTAAAACGATTATTTCATGTGATGTTTTTTACATACCCATAGTCATTGTGATTTTACAAAAAAAGTACAAAAGCGAAAACAATATTTACAATGCCATAATAATGAAAATTATCAAATTAATATGAAAAGTTCTTTTTAATAATTGATCATTTATTTCTCATTAAATTCATTTTTTACTAGGGCTGTCAAAAGATTAATCGCGATTAATCACATTCGAAATAAAAGTTTGTGTTTACATAATATATATGGGTGCACTGTGTATAATTATTTTACATACATAAATACACACACATGCTTGTATATATTTAAGACATATTTTCATGTATATACTGTATATAGATTTATATATAATTTATATTATATATATATATATATATATATATATATATAAATATTTATATATATATATAAATAATATAAATATAAATATTATACATAATATAAATAATATACATAATATTAATAATATATTTATAAATATATAAATAATATTTTTTTCTTAAATATACATGCATGTGTGTGTATTTATACATATACAAAATAATTATACACAGTGCACCCACATATATTATGTAAACATTTATTTTAATTTTTTAAAAGCCACGAATTTAGATTTTCCCATTACCATTTGCCTCAAAATAATTTATTGTAAAATGACATAATGAAGAAGAGGAAGTGACATCATTTGAGTTTTGAGGAGCCAAGTTCAAAGTTCTTAAGTTCTATGCTCATTTAATATTCATAAATTGTTGTTCTTTCATGCTTGACATATCCACCCTGGCAAATCTCATTTATTGTCAACTTTTATTTATAGAAAAGAAGTTTGAATGCTTAAAAAAGGAGGATGAAGCCATGAAATCACCATAACAGGTGAGCAGCAGCAATTGGTTTGAAATGTTCCTCCCAATGCAGCATATCTCAAAATATATTTCAACAATTAACTAGCCTATATAGAAATATAAAAAACCCCAAAATAAAATCACCTTGAAATGTTTCATAGAATGACTTATTTTTACTGCTTTCCAACAGTAAAAGTCAGAGACACAGAGCAATACAGAACAAAATATTAAAAGAAACGCATGCAACGCTCAGCACAATACACCTCATTTATAAGCACATTTGCATAAGTCTGTGTTTATGTGTATGAATGGCACCGGGATGCAAATGTGTGTATCTGTGTGTGTGTGTGTGAGGTCTCACTAAAAGACGTTCACAATCATAAAGCGTTTCGTTCTGCTTCCTTCACTCGTGGCAGATTCCCGACTGACTCTGGCTCAATAATACATGTAATCCATGGAACGGTCTGCGGCAATCAATTTTTAATAATGCCAATTGTCACGCTGCCAGCAGGAAGACGACGAGAGGAGAGGAACAGGCCCATGCACAGATCCTGGCATGGGCCATACATGGATGGCGTCAGCGCCTCCCGCCCAAAATAAGACCCAGACCACTTCTCTATCGCTCACCCGCAGCAGTTTACTCATTCTCTGCTCCACGCGCCACTTTAGCGGAAAATGAGTTGTGACGTAGTGGGTAACTTTTAATGAGCAGCTCCCTGGGCTTCACTTCTGGGCCTCCTCTCACTTCTGTCTGCTACATTGAAACAAAAAGGACAAGTCTCTGGCTGCCAAAGCCAAAAATAGAGGAAGCACAATGGCGGCGTACAGTACAGGACAAGTCAGATTAATCAAAATCACAAAATAAAATGCTCCTTGGATCCCGATCCTCTTGTATGACATTGCAATTTTACTTGGTTTAATAAAAAAGGGATATTGTTACAACCGAGCGATGTGATCACGAGTCATTTTAGCTCATTATTTTTTTATTCTATCATTGTGGCCTGCCTTTCATTTGTCAACAAAACAGTGATGAAGAAAATAGAAATGTCACTTTTATTACCATTTTGTTCAATAAAGCAAGAGTGACAAAAAATGTAGTTCCACAGCGGTTTTACATACTATAGCCTTCATTGCTAATATATTGACTCCCTCACTTTTAAACTTACTTTGGACAAAAGCATCTGCTAAATTAATAAATGCATTGTTTCCCGTTAATTAACATTACAGTATTAAAAGTGAACATTTGATAACAATAAGCAGAAAAATATGTATTTTTGTGATGGCAAAGCTGAATTTTCAGCATCATTAGTGTCATATGCTGCTGAAGAAGCATTTCTTATTATTATGAATCATCATAACAGCTGTTCTGTTTAATATTTTTGTGGAAACTGATTCATTTTTTTAAGGATTATTTTATAAAAAGATCAAAATGTATTTATTTAACATAAAAAAGTTTTCTAACGATATAAATGTCTTTACAGTCACATTTGATTGCCCCCGCATTATTAAATATGTATTTGCAAAAAACAACATTTAACTACTCCCGAACTTTTGAAAAGGTATTGCACATTTAAGAAATGAAGGATAAAGAATAAATTAATAAATGAATGAGAAAAGGAAAGCAAGGAGACCCTCTGAAAGAGAGTATAAAAGTTGCATGTGCATTTCTGTGCTTCGTCCTTGCTTTTGCATATTAATGATAAACTAATTTAATAGCCTGTAATGCCAATTAAACCACCAATTATGTTTATTAAAATCATCTTTCAACTGCATATTTTACTGGACTCACAGTAGCTCGTTTACGATCTAAAATACCCACAGTGCACCTGGTCAGCGCACCTGTGGCTTCCTGGCTCCAGTCCAGATCTACAGCTCTGGGATTTCTCACTTCATAAAGTTCACTTCATTTTTTCCTGACCTGATCACTCACTCCTTATTTTTCTCCATCCCCAGCATCCTCCTCTTTTATTGGCAGTAAAGCCTGGCTAATGTTTTTAATGTGTTTTGATGCATTATTTATTTTAGCATGGCTGCTGATAGTGAGGGCGGAGGGAATAGTGAAGAGAGAGAGAGAGAGAGAGAGAGAGGGAGATTTGGACATAGATCGGGGTGCAGAGCAAGGTCACAGCCACACACGCACGCACGTACACACACACACATACACTCTGTATCCCAGCAGGCCTCTGCTCACATACATTTTAATGTTTCCCTCCCAACGGCACAAATGGACTCTGCTATGTGTGCTAATTGTGTTTCCCCAACCAGAATCTCACCACTCTCATACAAGCGTTTCTTTCACACACACAGAAAATACACACACACACACACACACACACACACACACACACACACACACACACACAAAGCTGCTAGTAAGTTTTTGCAAGCTTAAATATATTATTAATTAAAAATTAATTGATGATTTTTACATACAGTCATTGAATATATTCATTTTACAAATGAAAAAAAAGCTTATCACGGTAATAAAAAAGTTATTCTATTAAAATATAAATTATTTCAAATATTTTAAAAGATATATATAAAAAAATGTGAATTCAAAATGAATCATAAAGTTAAATTCTATTGAGAATATTATTTATATGTATAGGTTATTAAATATTATTAAAATATTATCAATGTGTTGATTATTACATGCCAGAATCATTTTCTTTTACATATTAAAAAAGCTTAAATATGTTAATTCAAAATTAATCATAAAGTTATTCTATTCAAATCATAAAGTTGAATAGAATCATAAAGTTAATCATTAGTCATGAAGTTATTCTATTTTAATTTTACAATTAAAAAAATAAATATGCAAATTAAAACTTAATCAAAGTTATTCTAGTCACCAAGACTTTTTTTTTTACAAATTAAAAAATCTTAAATCTTAGAATATTGTCTATAATTATAATATATGAAAATACCATAATAGTAACACAAATACATTGCCACAATAATCAAAAAAAAAAAAAAAAAAAAAGCTTTCTAAAAGTATTTAGATATTAATATTTGGAGAGTGTTTCTCACCCACAGATGCCATTTCTGCATCCTGAAAGGGGAACATGCATGAAATGCCCTCACATTCCCAGGGTGAATCTGACGTACATGTGGAATGAGATCTTGCGCGCATTAAAACTGAATGTGATGGCATGTCATAAAACTGAGCTGAATGAAACATAATGTGGCATTTGGAGACATTTGTCATTGTGCTGCGCCACAGGCTTCCACATTACTTCCGAACTGTGATTTCAAAGGCCCCTAGAGGACTTTCATCCGCCACAGCTAGATGGCAGCATCGAGCAGGACAGTTTTTATCCTCCCTGAGCTCTTCACATCACATATTCTGAGAGGGCAAAACCTTTTACACAAAGAAACGGCTTCCCGCACATACGCATAAACACGAGCACGCAAATCCACTCACATACACACTAAATCACCCATAATTCCACAAAATTACCTCTTCTTTATAAATAGGCCAGCAGCAAAACACTTTCATCTCTCTTTCTCTCTGTACTTCACCTCACCAGAAACCTCCATCTGTACAGACCTCGCCGTCCGTGTCTCCGCCACTGAGCCACAGCGTGGCACGGCCTTATGGTGATGTAACTCTCTGGCACACACACACACACGCTGGGCTAAACGGCCACAGAAACGTACGTGTGGGTGTCACGTCTGCGCTGAGGGAGTATCTTCCACCACGGGGTTCTTTTTCCCCCTCCTGTTAGCCCATTCTAAAGCGCTCCAGAAAACTACACACCACCTGCATGTCCAATCCTGCATAATATCGCTGCGTATGGTATTGAAATGGATGTACAGATGCTCTCTGTATGGCTTAGAAAGTCTTAGCATGTTTGGGCCTCTAATGAAAACACCTTGTTAGCCAGGACAGACAGCGAACACCACTGACTTATTGTATGGCTAATAAAACACTGATCATTTTCAAAAAATCTTCTTTTGTATTCCACAGAAACACAAGGGTGAGTAAATGATGACAGAATCAACATTTTTGGGTGAACTATCCCTTTAAGGCAACTAGTGTTTATGAAGCTGCTTTCACGACACGAAAATAGAAATAGCAACCAACTTTGGTTATGTAAAATATCCTATCTGACCCTTTCTAGCTGTGTTCAGATGAATGGAAAGCATGCAATGAATAATCTATCACTTTTCCCTGTGCTCTCCCGGCAAAAAATAAGTATGATGAATATCACAGGCTTTATATTCAAATACTAAAGGCTCGGCTGTCTGTAAAGTACTGTTACAGTGAGCTTTTAAAAAGACAGGCTTTTAAATTACAGTCACGTAGCGAGAGCAGAGAGCAAACTTTTCTACAAACTAAGGCAGAAAAAATTCAAAGTTCATTCTCGCAGTAGGAACAATAATATTCCTTTCATTTCCCCACAAAGGGATGAGCGTGCTCTTTCTGGGTTTGTGGAGGAGGAGGTAATTCTTGAAGGATGAGCTACCCTGCCTTTGTTGTGTCGGGCTCAGATTGCATTGAGAGTCATTCAAAACATGAGAGCCAGCAAACAAATACTAAATAAAAAACATAAAAATAAATTATAAATTGGAAATCTTGCACAGAGCACACTGCAGAGTAGCAGACCTCTCTAAACATGACGAGGTTTAAACACAGCGGGGTCCAAAAGACTTAGACCACAAAAAATCAGGGATTTATTTTTTGTCATATTAATCTTAAAATTTGGATGAAAGTCCCAGCTAAATTAATACAGTTTTAATATTTTGATTATATATATATGGCTATATAATACTATTTATATGTGTGTATACATATAATTATTATATAATTCATAATATATTAAACATGAAAATATATTGCAAATTTATAACATGGTTTGTCTGAATACTCGATTCTGATTGGCTATACATTGGGTTTAACGCACAGGTAGTTCCAAGTCAGTTTAATCACTGTTCTATATTAATGCGCTGTTTTCACAAACGTCACTCGCACACAGAAAAATTGTTAAAAACGTTGTCCTGTGACTTTTATTACTAAAAATAGCTTTGCTACTGAATCGTTACATTATAATACTCAGCAACAAAGGGGTTACATCGCTGGTTTTGAAGTAATTAAACTCACAGCTTCATGTTAATAGAGAGAGATGCTGAGCAGACACAGGTAATTCACACACGAAATCTCTCTCGAAAATGAATTCAAATAAATGCTATATAATTCATTCAAATAAAATTTATTTGTAACATTTAATGTAATCTTAAGCACTACTTTATCTCTTTGTCTAATTCAAATGCTAGATCTAACAAGCATAACTGACAAAATAGTCAAATATAGCGCCACAAACATCAGTAACAGCTTTAAGTCATCAATTCTGGCAAATGACCGAGGTATAATCGGATAACATGACTAACTGTGCATTAAATGATTTAAATGCACTCCATGGATTAGCTAGCCATGGATTGTCCCTTATATATTGACAATTTAAATAGTTTTATATATATACTGTATATACTAACACACACATCTCTATCTCTCCAATAAGGAAAGTAATCTGTTGGGAACACATACAGCAACCTCCACTCAAGTACAATTTCCACTTGGCACTCTCCAAATGTAACTTCCTTCTTCCAGGAACCTCTCCTTCCCATTCAGCGGAGGCTTATTTCACCCAGAGCACTAGGGGCATCTGCTCAAATTTGGATTTCACTGAATTATTAAACCACCACAGTGCCTATAACTCACACTCATTTTCTTTCCCTCTCTCTCTCTCTCTCTCCCTCTCCCTCACTGCAGCATGTCCTGAGGTAAGTCTTTAAAGCGCCGGAGTCCCGTGGCTCCTTGTAACCTTCCCAAACGACACGGATGGCTGCCTCTTTAAACCCCTGCCACCGTCCTCCTCCTCTCCAGGCGCCCGGGACGCCCGTAAAAACCCTGCGCGTTTTACACCTCCCACAAAAGTGCTTTGCACCTCGAGAGCTTCCGAAGGGTTTCATTTAATGATCCAGGAGTGTAAAATAGCGCATGCTTTGGAGGCACATCTATAAATTGTGTCAAATGAAAATGAGACAACTTTACCGGAGGGGGGAGACAGGAAAGTGCTCTTTCAGGGCCCGACCCGGTGTGAATCTGCACAGACATTCACCATAACAGGTGCTTTCTGAAGCACCTGGATAATTAAGCAGGAAAGACGACGAGATTTGTGCACTTTATTGTGAAAATGACTAGGAACTTAAACGTAATGTCATGCAATGAAAGACATCAACTAATCGAACCCAAAAAGACATGAATCTGCCGTCTACCTGTGAAATATTGACATTCAAGGTTTTTTCTCACTCTGATCTTTTTAGTTCTGTTTCTTTATATCGGTGTCAATTTTTTTTCTTTTTCAGTTTGAATGCTATACAAATGACACAAAACAGCATTCCCTCCTGATTTAATTTATGGAGTGACATTTCACAGAATATTTGTTGGGAAATAATGTAGGGCAAGATTTTATGCGCCAGGATTTGATTGGATTATAAATATTATAAATCATGCACGATAAGACCAAAGATATTATTTAGACTGTAAATAATGCCGTATAAATCTCACTGTTCTCATGTTTATGAATAAGCTGCATTTCACTTTGTATTTCTTTCCTAAAATTTCTTTAATACTGTTCTTGTGCTTCAGACCCCAATTTTCCCCAGGCCGTAAAGTAACAGAGTTGTATTTTCCCAAACTTGAGGTGAGACACGCTTTAATGGGAATTATGCTGAAACTGGATTTGAAATGAGAGATCTTTCACCTTTGCCTGTGAGGCTGTCTGAAAGTGAATAATGCCTATTTGATTTGTATCCTGTGACATGATAATATATAAACTCGACTTCGAAACAAGAACACACGTTTTTGTTACAGACCTCAACCTAAATGTATTACTGATGCTATCAGAACAAATTAGCAATTGAGCAATTTTGCAATTTGCGCAGCAACACATACAGAAAGAATTTTAGGTTAATAAGCTAATTTATTTTTCAAACTTAATTATGCACAATTATATGGTTAATTGATTCTATTTAGATTTGTTTTTGACCAATATGCAAATATTACACATATTAGTAACAAATAACAAACATGTAATATGGATTAAGTCATTCGATTCTAAAAATTATACTCAAAGTTAGATTACATTAGATTTTAAAATAATAATCAGACTATGATTTGATTTGTATTTATTTCATGATTACTAAATATTCTCAAAATTACAGTAAATTAATCATAATTTATTGATTGTCACAAATTCTTTATTAAAAATCTTTTTAATGGTCCTTTATAAAATAGCACATAGCTTTTCAGAAAGGCTTCCTGTTTTGTGGAATTACAAAAGTCAGGGGCCATAACAAATATATATATATATATGGCCCCTAACTTTTGTAATTCCACAAAACAGGAAGGAATATATATATATATATATATATATATATATATGAAGAGTTCAGATGCAAAAGCCTCTAAATGCCATTTGAAATTGTCTTCTTTAATGATGATTTTTATCAAACTTGTATATTTAAGTTCAGTAATTTCACTTAAATAACAATTAATAGGTAATTATCATTGCTATTTAAGTGAAATCACTGAACTTAAATATACAAGCTTGATAAAAATGATCATTCTAGAAGAAAATTTCAAATGGCACTTAGAGGCTTTTGCATCTGAACTCTTCATATATTGTTTAATTAATTTCTTCATTTTCATCAACTTATGAACTTCAACATCACTTTGGGAAACAATGATTTAATGTTACGATTAATGCATTTAAAGCTGCAGTCTGAAGTTTTTCCTCTTTGTCGCCATCTCTGTTCGAAATCTGCAATTGCAGTCATTTGCCGAATTATCAACTTTACGTGAGTTGTACTTCAACACCCTCGACACGGCACAGCATGGATGAACACAATGTTTGAGGAGACTGTGAGGCTGTCAGTCATCGCGCCGATGTCGATACTGCCATTCAGAATCACAGATTATTCATATTGGAAATATGACCAACATAAGAATTTTCACAGGAAAATGTCATCTGAACAAGTAAGAAACATCCACCTTTGTTCTGGTTCTGACATTGCAGTAAATCACGCTGATTAAATCTAAAAATCGCTTATCATCACGCAAAACCGCACAAATTATACTTTGTTCTCAAATTGTTAATGTTAACAACATCAGCATTGCATGATTACATGTAATGTCCTTCCGACATGTATCCTTGTTTTCGCATGGGTCCGGTTGCAGTCTCTTTCTTTTTCTGTAGCCACTCCGAACTCCAAACAAAGTCTTTTGCATTTTACAATGGGTGAATCTCTAGTTGTCACTGGTAATTGTCGTTTGAACCTTTAGGGATCTGCCATCAAATTGATAAGTTTAATATATCAAGTGCTGTGAGAAAAGGCTATAAATCTCCACCTCCAACATCCTCACACACAACATAGCCTACTAGCCGAGACTCCTTCTCTATATGTACAGATGTGACATAATGACTCAATATAGCCTCTATGTGTACAGATGTGACGTAATGACGCCAAGACATGCTCGAATCTCCCGTGGAAATCCACCAGTACCACTGGAATTAAAAACATTATTACAAGCTTACCGCTTTGAATTGAGCTACAGCAAGCAGATCGTTTTGAACACTGGCTGTTTATGTATTTTGGATCATTTTTAACCTAAAAAAAAAGCTACAGACTGCAGCTTTAATTTTGGTGATACTTTTTCAACACATTTTTTTTTTCTCTTTGTACTTTTATATATCATATCCTATGTGATGAACAAGGCTAAAAGTAAACCCAAAGTAGTCCGATTACATTACCTAAAATGTGTAATAAAATAGATTACATTACTAATTACAGTTTTCATCATTTAATTTGTATTCAGTTAATGGACTACAATTTATAAGTAATATAACTGGTAACAAATGAACTGTCAATTCATAAAATAAACGTTCAACTTTTTCTGCCTCTTTTAGTACCAGCACCGACCTCTTGCTCTCTCTTTCTGATCCAAGTGTTTCTCCAAGTGTGTCTATCAGTGTGTGTGTGTGTGTGTGTGATGAGCTCATTAAAGTTGGGCCTAATCCATTAGAGAGGCAGATTACACATCACAAACACACACTCGCTTTCCCATCACTGCATAATTACACATATGAAAGCAATAAACAGCTGCAATAAGCTGCCTCCGGTCATTATGATAGTGACGATAAAAAGAGAACATTTATTTGACAACACGGGGAAAGAGACAGACGTAGAGAAAAGAAAGAATATGTCCCTCTTATTACATTACACCTCCTCCCTCTCTCAGTAATGCAAAGCTTTGCGGTGTGTGTAGCGTAAAGCCTTGGTTGCAAATAAATCCTGCATTCTCTCAGAGAAGAAAACATAAATCACAGCACAACACCCCCTGCCTTCCTTGTATTTGCTTTTACTTATCTAATGAATAAAAAATGAAAAACAAGCCAAAAAGCTGTCAAATTGGGGACTCTCTCTCTATCCTCCTCCTCTTTTTGCATCTCCCACTTTCTTTTTGTCCTCTCACTATACCCAGACACAAAAGTGAAGCTCTAAGTGGACATGCATAATTGCCTAGGGATTATTTATGAGCTTCATACTACTAGGTCACTTGTGGTGTCTTGCTTTTTATATTCTCTTTTCTTTCTCTTTCTAAATGCCCTTTGACTCTTTGCTCTGCTATACCTTCTTCAAAATGAAATCAAATGCACAGATAGACTGGCGGGCCATTTCCTTTCCTCTAAGTAAAACAACATTTCAAATAATAAGTAATAAATTAAAAATAAAACAAAATTCGCAATGCAGTAGTCTTGTGACGAGTCAATAAAATTGTTTAAAAAAATTAAATGTCCAATGTAGGAGTCAATGTGGAAGAGTCAATACAAGAAAATGAATTAAAATAGCAAAGCAGAAGCAAATAAATATAATAGATGCAAATAAATAAATAAATAAATAAATAAAGTGCATAAGTAGGGACAGGTCTGATACTGGTTTGCTATTGTGACCGTGGTTAAGTGAAACTGACCAGTGACTTGCTCACTTCTGCCTTTAGACAAAAATGGGTCAAAAGTGGATCATGTGACCCATCAAACCTTGAAATAAGAGAGGTTGAGATGGAGTGAGAGCAACCTGACCTTATATTCTCTTTCCAGTGTTGAAAAAGTCAAATGGGTGGAAACAGGTGTAGAAAAGAATGGGAAAGTGAGAGAACCGGGGCACAATTACTGCAAACGTGACGGATGACTACGAAGGTGTCAGGACATCACAAGCCACCTCTTTTCTCCTCGTACCGCGTGTGACGCATAAGCCTTTTTCTGAGAGAGAGAGAGAGAGAGAGAGAGAGAGAGAGAGAGGCCACAGCAAACCCAGTCCTCAGGGACTATTTAGCGCTCCTACAGCAGTAAGCAATCATTACAGCATAGAACTGCCTCGCTTTAAATGGAGTTAAACACACAGACTGGAGCAGAAGATCACCCACACCAACACATACACACAACAACAATATATGCCCTTTCAATATTCTGAACACACACACACATTAGAGGGTCTTACCATCATCAGACACCTAGTAACTTGATTACAGGGATATTTAACCCAGAAAAAAAAATATCCATCATTATTTACCTGTATGACGTTTTATCTTCTGTGTAATGGTTCATGCTTTCTATTTAATTCATGTGATGTTCAAAAGCTTCAAAAAGAGACACAAATACATCATAAAATGACAAAAGCATACCTACCAATTCATTAGAAAATTAATTGGACATTATTACAACTTTCATAATGTGCCAAGGTTTCAATGAACTTGTTTCATGGGACTAGTTATATTTTCTCAAGTTGCAAGTTGTGAGCTTGCACTCTGAATTAAATATGATGAGAAAGTTTGAGCAATGAGCATCACAAAATAATAGAAAAACAATAAACCGAAACCCCATCTTTCTTTTTTTTATTGTTCTCGCTGGCTGCAGATAGCTACAAACTTTCTAATTCATGAACAAATGACTCCTATGAGCAGATTTTTTATTTTTATTTTATTTTAAGGAATCACTCACAGAGTAATAAAAAAAGTATAAAAATATATATGTTGTTGAAAAGACAAAAGAAAAGAAGGTAACACTTTATTTGAAGGGGTGTGCATAAGACTGAGATGACACTGTCATAAACATGACATAACACCTGTCATGAACATGAAGGAGTCTTTATGAATGTTTATGACTGTTGTCATTAAGTGTCATTCAGTAAATTATGACCCTTTTAATGCAAAGTTGACATTGTTTAAAATGTCTTTGTTATGACAACTTGACATTAATAAAGACAAAAATGTCTTTGTTATGACAACTTGACCTTAACCAAGACAAAAAATGTCTTTGTTATGACAACTTGACATTAAATTATCCAAGAAATCATAACCCGTCAACCTGTCACATATATGTCATAACAGGTCTAATTATCAAACTTAAAGTTATTTAGCCTTGTGTTAACATTACATTACCCTGTCATATGGTATGGTTGGTTTTAACTTTGGTTGTCATGACTCCATTATAACTGTGACATGAATATTTTACTTGTCCTCAAGTAAAGTGGAACACATTGTACTAGTTATAAAGATGTCATTAAGGGTTATTACACTGTCAAATGCTTTAACAACAGTGTCATTAATATTTCCCCTTACCTCAAGTAAAGTGGAACACGTTGGACTAGTTATGATTTCTTCATTAATGTCAAGTTGTCATAAAAAAGACATTTCTGTCTTTGTTAATGTCAAGTTGTCATAATCAAGACATCTTTGTCTTTGTTGATGTCAAGTTGTCATAACAAAGACATTTTAAACAATGTCAACTTTGCATTTAAAGTGTCACAATTTACCGAATGACACTTAATGACAACAGTCATAAACATTCATTAAGACTCCTTCATGTTTATGACAGGTGTTATGTCATGTTTATGACAGTGTCATGTCAGTCTTATGCACACCCCTTCATATAAAGTGTTACCGAAAAGAAATGAATACTTTAATTCAGCAAGGATGTATTAAATTGATCAAAAAGTGACAGTAAAGACATTTACAATGTTATAAAACTTTCTATTCATCACAGAATCCTGAAAAAATGTATGATGGTTTCTACAAAAAACATATGTCTTCAAAACTGACAATGGATCATGTGACACTAGCGTAATGATGCTTGGCATCACAGGAATAAATTACATTTTAAAAATATTATAATAGAAAACATATATTTTGAATTGTAATTTCACAATCTTACTGTTTACACTCTATTTTTGGTAAAATAAATAAAACCTTGTTTAGCATAAGAGGATTCTTTAAAAAAAAAGAATAATAATCTAACCAACCCTAAACTTTTAAACCACAGGTAGCCTATTTCATTACATTAGAGTAGTTATTTGAAAGTGACAGATTCAAAAGAAAATTCTGTCTGGAAACAGATTGCACCAGCCGTGTATGTATGTGTGTGTGTGTGTGTGGCGGCTGACTGACGTCACATGCTCACTCTCGGAATCTCAGACTCCATCTGTGCTCATTAGAATAGACTCTTGTGCAGATGTGCCCCCATCCGCTCCCTAACAATAAACTCACATGTACTTTATTAGACTATTGCTTTCCAATGAATGCACTTGCTATCTCTCTTTCTCTCTCTCGCTGAATCAGTCAAGCACCCACCAGCTCCTCTTAACACACACACACACACACAGATGTCATTCATGTGACTAACACCAGAGTGGTGACATTCGTAGGAAAAGGTCAGCAAAGCCCTTCATGATGAGCACAGAGCACAGCCCGGGTTATTTTGATTCAGTCTCCGAGGATTTGCGACATCCATCCTCTTCACATGATCACAGATGTTAGCATGTGTGTACACCTAGCGAAGCTAATCTTATTAGCACCTCGGAGGATTCTCGGTAGCGAAGGCGACAACCTCTAAGGCTTTAAGTGTGACAGCAGGAAGACCTGCCAAAAGTGAAGTGAAACGGATAGATTCCCAATTTAATCCTCGGCATTGATTAAAACCTTTTCAAATCAGCACCAGACCCAAATCCCTCGGAGAACCAGGAACCAGAAATGTTTCAGTTACAATTAGGGACAAAGAGAACTGGGGGAGATGGAAATTATAGTGTGGTATTGATTTACAGACAATGTCATTAAAACACAATGTGCCAAAGTTTTAAAAAGTCCAGCAGCAGCAATAAACTGCCGATGAGCCTTTGGCTGAACAAGACAACTGTCTGCTTAGTAATGTGCTCTACGGGCAATGGAAGAGGTAGTTAAACTGGGCTATATAATCACCTACACTAGATCAATGTCACGGTAATGACAGAAACACAGAGATGTTAATGCTAAATTAACTGATCGTCTAATGCCGATCATAGTTTGGGGTACTTTTTTTTTGTTGTTTTTAAGAAATTAATACTTTTATTCAGCAAGAATGTCTTCAGTTGATCCAAAAGAGAAAGTAATACAGTTACAAAAGATTTACAATTCAAACAAAATACAAAAAATCAAAAAATACAAATTTGAACTATAATCAAACAGACAAACGATAATTATCATGATATTACTTTGTACTGCATGTTTTATTATATCAAATAATTGCAGCCTTGGTGAGCAGAAGAAATGTTTAATATGATATGTTTAATATTATCATCAACGTTGAAAACAGTTGTGCTGCTTAATATTTTTGCAGAAACCATGAAACATTTTTAAGGCGGCCATGATGGATAGAAAATTCCAAAGAACAGCATTTATTTGAAATATAAATCGTTTGTAACATTGTAAATGTCTTTACTGTCACTTTATCAATTGAATGCATCCCTGCTGAAAAAAAATATATTAATAAATAACAAAACAAAACTGCCCCCAAAACCTCAGGGTAAAACCTTGTTTTACATGGTCTACAGAGTTTCTGTTTAATTTGGTGGTTCAAGCGGCAATGTGGACCAGGCGAGAGACTCCACACACACACACACACACACACAAGAAATATGGAGTAAAAAAACTCATTCACCCTCAGAGTGGCAAGGACAGCAAAGAGCAGCAGTCACTTCAAGCACTTTCTAAAGCATAATGGTTCCAGCCTCGGCAGACCCCCTGCCACCCGTCGAAACGACCTGCCCCCTCCAACAGCACCCCCTATGGCCCTTCCAGCTAGTCTGCAGCATTTTAGAACAATGATTAAAATCTTTAATAATTTAAAACACGCTCCTCAAAGAGGGAGGGTTGACGAGAGAGAATAAGAAAGAAAGCAAAAGAGAGGGATGGTGACGGCAGAGAGGAAACACAGTTTCATATTTCCGCTCTTTGAAGAGAAATGAAATCGTGTCCTCTCCCCATGGGGCGTAAGAGCAGAACAGGAGCTCCTCTTTCTCCTTAATTTACTCCCTTTCATTTGTAGACACCCTCTGCGCAGTCGGGACAGCAGCCAAGACCGCCAGCCCCGGTCCCCGTGCAGCAGGGACATCGCTTTCATCATTAATGCTCACAAATTTCACACAAATTGTGTCCGTGAATTTCTAATGAAGGCCTGGGTCAGAAGTGGGGGGAGGGATGGAGATGGGGTGGAAATCTCACGAGCTAGTTTTAATTGTCAGGACAAAGAATATTTGCACTCGACAAAGGACCACAGTTGCGTACAAATGGCAGAATCTCAAGAAGACGGCTTTGAAAATCGGAGAACTGAAAGTTCTAACTGTTGGCCTGGCAACAAAAACTCTAAATAGTACGTTTTAACGTGACACTGTAGTCTTGTTAAAAGGTATGATATAATAATTTGCACTGAATGTACCAAGCAAATGATGAATTATAAAAACCATGGACGCTTGCCATGAAAAAACAAGGCTTTAATGACTTTCAAAGCACACTTCAAGTGGTCCACTCAAACTAAACTCTTAATGGACTCAATTCAGGAAACAAATTATAAACCATTCAAAAAAATATTCTTACATAAATCATCACAATACAGTGAAGTGCTGCACCAGTTTATGGACTTAGTATAGTTGTTGGCATTAATGACATCAGTTAGCATACGTAGGAATGGGTTAAAAAATATACAAGATAGTTGTGTTTTCCATTGGATGCCATACAGTAGGTTGCCAGCTAAATTCAGGATTATAGCTGTATAATTTTCAACAAATTTTCTTTTTGTGCAGAAAAACAGTCAACAAGTTTTATATTTAACAAAAACCCTTATACTGTATTTATAGAAAATATAAATATAAATAAATAAAATAACTTTTACTACATACATAAATTAATCAAAGCTAAACCACCCCTCAACCTTGTGTTGAAAAATACAAATTTTTTTGGCTGTTGAATTGTTCCTAAAACCACTCTTATGCAAATGGAGGGCAATTTAGCAAAACAAATGAACAAACTTGGTAACAAAATTAATGTTTCATAAATAAGGCCCATAGCCTCTTTCTGAGAGTTTAATTTGAACAGACATCTTTGGGTACCGCTTGAAACATTTGCTAATTTCATATTTCCTTTTATAGGCTTTTTTGTTTTGTTTTTAGATTTATTTACCACAACGTATTTTGAATATCTTCAGTAAAAACTCCCATAATCCAATGTGCACAAACGGACCTTTCTAGTGTGACGCTTAAACTGGAAGCAATAATAGCAGCGATTCAAGTGACTAACTTTGGAATAGCATATTTTCATTATTATATGGCAGAAATATTAAGAGTTGTGTGCAAGTATGCTATTCCAAATCCAGCCTATATCTCGAATTTGACTCATTTGTTGGATCTGTTTGCCAAATCTATAGATTGTAGTGCATACTGGACAGTTTTCAGCTAGTATGCTAGAACTCCATCCGAACACAGCCCTTGTTTGCTGGCTAACCAACCTTTTTCATAACCTGAAGAAACCATCCTGTTGCGGCGTATCCCTCTGAGGTTCCTCTCTCGTTCTCTCGGCAGGCCTGGAGCTCAGTGTGGCCCAGGGGAGGATTGGACTGTCTGTCACAACCAGAAAAAGTCCTGCCTGGCTCTCCCTGCAGAGACCTGGCAAACCACTTACACGGCCAAACAAAAATCAATAGCTTAATGATCCAAAACTGGTAATAGAAAGAGAGAAAAATCCCACACACTATCTAAAACAATAAAATGTCTTTTGGCAAGTGCAACTCTTTCCTGTTTCTCAGTGTGTGCACACGTGTGCGTGCGCTCACGTAGCTTAACGTATTGATTTACTGATTCCCCCGTTTTTGTCCAGTTTTCTTCTCTATCCCCAATGAAGTATATGCTACTGCAAATACTTCGGAGACGGTTAGACTGCAGTGGGACTCTGAGAGCGAGAGAAAAAAAAAGGCTTGTGTCTGCAAGAGCTTTCCTCAGCTTATATCATATGGATTTATTAGCACGGGTCACGACCAAATCAAAACCTTGACCCATCTGCTCACTGCAATTTATAAGCATCTAACAGCAGCTAGTGACGGTTTGGCAGGGGATACGCGGTTCTTTCCGGGCCTGGGCTCCGGTGCATGCCCAGTCTTCTGTGGGTAATTTAGCGATTAGAGGACAGCTCGTACTTAATGATTTATCCCGGGCCAGGCTCTTGTAAAAGATCACAGGGATCTAGTTGTTAGCTTCTGAAAGAGGGCGTACAGGGCCACCGTACTGCACTGCAGTGGGTTGATATAAAACACTGGGACGCCACATGTCATCGGCAGGACGGGCCTTGAACCGGCCGTAAAGATGATAAGGCTGTTTAGAAACATGACGTAAAGGAAGGAGTGACAAAAATGGGGTCACATATACAGATTTGTGACCACCACATGCAGGCAGAGTTATCATTCTCTCTAGCAAAGCGCATATGTGAAATCTGAGCTTACACAGTAACCTTTAATAAATAATTGCTCTTCCCTCCAAATTAATTCTAGGAAATTTTGAATTTGTGTTGGAATATAGAAAATGTATATATAATAGTAGTATAAATATAATATAATATAAATATAATATAAAGTTTAATGAACTTGTTTACAGATGGGCAGATATAATAACAGACTAATATGTAATATATAATTATATTATATATTATTAACTTGTAATATTTTAACTCGAATAGTTTCATTTAGTTTTATAGTCTTTTTTTATTTTAATTTGAATAGTCATATTTGAAAACTTTCAGTGTTAAATAGGATTTTGATTTGGAAAAATGGATTGGAATCCTATATTTTCAATGTGAGCTTTTGCACCTTCACATACATGTACATATATGAACCTAAACAAATGTACAAATGTATAATAACTATTAAAAAAAAAAAAAATCACCCAGGAAAGAAAACGCAAAGTCAGAGAGTTCAGAACGAGTCCACAATATGAGTAGGGTTGTCATGACGACTTGTTATCCCGAGCGCTCCTCGAGGCAGCTGGGAAATCAGGAGGGGAGGGCTACGGGGACCGAGGCTATTCTTAAACACACAGCAACAGGCAAATGCAATTACAGGCACAGGGAGACAGTGGCCTAATCAAATCAGCAGGGAGGGCAGGCGAGGAGAGCTTGGTGCTGTCGGATGCCTGTAGCTCACGCCTGGAAAAGCTCACCCAGATGCAGACCTCTGCTCTCCAAATGGGGGGTGACATGGTGTGATGCCCGCATACACAACGGGCTGCTGGTCCACACGCACACACAAACCAGCTGTAAGAGGCCAAAAGGTACCCTAATAAATACAGGTATCAAACCTCCAATGCCTTGAATGTGATTGGTGCAGTATCGCACTACTAGAAGGTCTCTCATCCTGTCTCAGTACTGGGACTGTTCACTGTTTGCATCACTCCACTTGTCTCTGTGCGTTCTAAACAGGAAGCAATTCTCAAAGTGAAACAGCAATGGACCTTAGTCACGGTAGCGTCTCACATTTAATTTTGACAGGAATGAAAACGAGGATGTGAGGAATACAGAATAGAGTCTGTCAATGGATTGTACTGTTGTTTAAGGACAATCTGATTGTTCAGCCGACGAAACAAAAAACTTTCAGTAGACAAAAACACCCCAAATCATTTTTAAAAGTTGTGAAAATGACATGATCTAAGACCTTTATACAGCATGTGCCATTGTAAAGACTGTACGTCTGTCCCTCGCAGCCTCGTTTTCATCTACATCAAATTTAACAAGGTCTCTAACTATGGCGAAGGAGAAAAATAATGCTGAGCTTTTCAGACCAGAATTTACTAAAGATAACGCCTAGTGAAGAATTGCTTCTACATAAGCGCACATAGACATAGCAAATGATTTGATTTGTTTTCACCAATGTATGACTTGACCTGGAGAATGAAAGCTATAGCAAAGAAAGGTAATTGCACATGCTCTCTCTTTCATAATACTATAATACTAACTTCACTGAAGCAGCCCGTTGCTAGTTTTACAGTGGTGTTTTGGAAGTAGAACTGGAAGCTTGTGTGCAAGCAATTAAGTTCTTCATTTGGCTTTGCAATACTCTCATTTCGCACTGTTTAATTGCACAGCGCAAGTTAGTTGGACCCTGTTTCAGAGCCTCTAAAATGCCTGTACAAGCCTTGCAGCCATTCAGGTGCCTTTATAGCCCACACTTTAAAATGTTGAATTGACCTCAGTGGCCTGTACTGCAAAACAAGAAATGTTAGGTTTTGCTCAAATAGGTTAGAGAAAACAGTAACCTTTGCTCATAGAGCTCTAAATGCACTTTCAATGTACTTTCTAAACGTGTTTCTTGCCGTTGTGTGCTGTGTGCTGATAAAGGCCAGGCAAGCACTCAACTTGAGTCGACCTCTGTGAGTCACTGCAATCATTTCTCATAATGCATCTTGATAACGTCAACTAATCAAGTATAATAGTGCGCTGCGCCTTACCAGACGCCTACCTTGTGCTCTCCGGGGCTGGAGAACATCCTTTAACCTTCTTTACTTAGCATGACTGCGTAATAGACTCCTAACTCAGTCCACCCAGAGTGCTTTGGCCCCGTCATCCGCAGAGGGCCCAAGTGTGAGAAGCCTGCTATAGTCAGGCCTGTCTGATTTTCCCTTTGCGTTAATGAGCAGGGTAATTACTGATGGCCTAACCCTGGCCAAGGGAGCAGGCCTGGATATGTATAGAACCGCACACACACACACACACACACACCTTTAATTAAAAATACTTCTCAGGGACCAGAAGAGAGAGAGATAAAGAGGAAGTGAAAGTACAAAAAAAAAAAAAAAAAAAAAAATGAGAAGGAACTACATACAGACTGACGAAAATTAATTTCTGCACTTATGCTGTGGGCTGGGCAATATATTTCAAAAATAATATCTCAATATGTCTCATCTTTTATACATTTTTTCAATACAATATAATGTTTTGTTTCTAATATTAACATTTTAATATGCTCTAATTGTATATAATATATATATATATATATATATATATATATATATATCATAATAGAAAAATTAAACAATATGTATCGTGGATAGTTCTCCCAAAATAAAAAAAATTACCCTGTGAGAAAAAAATTCAAGTTTTCAGAGTCAGTGCTACATTACTGTAAACTACAATATATAATGTTGAATATAATGTATAATAATGCAATAGGGGAATATTTGTGGGTCCCAATAATGCCAATGTATTATGTTACCAGTAAAAAGTGGCCTACATTATTTGAAATATATCTAGCCAGCGATAAAGTGCAAGCATATTCGTCTAAGATAATTCTGTATTTTCAGCTTCAGTCATGAATATTTTTATTCTTGTGTCACCATTGTCCAAACCTATTCATTTACATCCATAATGTAATATAAAATTTAGCATTTAAGCAACAGTACATTTTTTGTTAACCTTTATGATACGATATTATAGCAAAAGTTCAGTTTCGTGAAATGTATCGAATCGTGGCATTACGGTATTGTTACACCCCTTGCTGATATAATAACACAATATTTTAAAATACATACATTGAACATTTATACTAAACATTTATTAATATATATTCAGAATATTCAATATATCACCCATCCCTATCTGTGT